>NC_135497.1:70697367-70972367 GCF_052857255.1 Amblyomma americanum | reverse complement strand
GTAACCTTCGTTACCTTCGTTTGTGGTAACGTAGGTGCCAACGGGCTAATTTTTGGTGAGAAAAGTGGTTATGAAAGTCACTGGGTGCTCTTTTGGTGAGAAAAGTGGTTATGAAAGTCACTGGGTGGCTCTGGCGAATTTTTGAAGCAAAAGATTCACTGCGCTAGGTTTTAAAAATTCAGCATCAGTGCAGTCACGTGACAGACGTCACGTGGTGTCACGTGGCAGGTCATGTGACCAACTGACGTCATCACAATCTGCCCACCGTGGCAGGTGGCAACTGCCCCATCAGACTGCCCCATCTGCAGTACTGTGCCCTGCAAACCATGCCCGGCTTAACCAAAGTTTAAACCACAGCTAATTTCTTGGAACGGGTCCATCCCCAAGCATTCCTGACTAAGCTCAAATGCAGCAGACAACGCCTCGTACCTTTTTCTGATGCAGCTATCGAGCGTCTCATAGATAGACTGTATTGTTATCACTACATGCTTATCTGTATGGTATCGTCATCACTACTAGACTATATTGTCATCACTACACCAATCCGGAGTCAGCATGGCGAGTGCCCTCACCTTCCTCCTCGCGCGATCGTCGTGGGCATGGCGCCTCTTGTTCCTCATTTGTGCTGCCTTCTCCGGGAGCCACACCCTGGACTGTAGAAAATCCGGTGCGGGATGTTCCCGGTACGTCACTGCTAGAGCTGTTCGGGGCGCCCTGTGATGCCTGAAATATTTGCACCTGCAAAGGAACGTCAGAAAATTATCGAATTCTGTTTTCTTCCAAGGTACGTAGATACCGATTGCTGAAAGCTCAACGCGAACAGTGTGGTGCAGTGTATTGCAGGCCCAGAACAACAAGGACATTTTGCACATTTGTTTTTCTAAGCGTTACTTTCTGAGTGTTGCTCGGGGTTTTCCGTGGAAGCCAATATTTCCTCACATAATCCAGCAGGCGATTTTTCACAGGTGCCCATGGCCAAAATTTAAAGTGAATGCAGAGAGGAATAACTGGCCCTGCTTGCTATGCAGTGTTCGAATTCGGTATAAGCGTTATCCTCGTAAATCGTAAGTTACACACGCGTTACTAAGCACGCTGTTTTTATATAACAGCGCAGTGAAAGTGTATCGGTGACTACACGGAGACCGCTATCCTGAAGACCTCTTAGTTTTTGGACAATCAGCTTGAAATTATCAGCGCTCCGAGTCGAAGTCGCCTTAGATGGTGCGAACGAAAGTTAATCCACAAAATGAGAGTGGGATGAGAACGGCGTACAACGCTTTTCAATGATCAAAATATACTCTCAGGCTTTTGCATGCCCAGCAATTTTGCTCAAATGTTTCGAATATTCAAATAATGTAACCTGCTGTTACGCAAATATTTGGGGTAATCTACTCTTACAAAGCACGGCAAATTCTTTCTTCTAAAGTTTATCCATCGCTCGCAACGCAGCAGTTAAGAGTGCCATAGAAAACAGATGGGCAAGGGTTTGTACGATCGCAACAAACGGTCAAAGCGAGATCTGCAGGCATATTGACTGCAATAGCGAAATCTTACACAATATGGAAAAACTGATTTCAAATAACCTATTTAGTTGAAAAATGCTTTTGTGTAGGATTTTTGGGCTGGATTCACATTCAGCCAAGCAGCTGCAAAAGCATGTAGTGACGTAGTAGCCCTGATTGCCATTTATGGACGTTTTCTGGGCGAAGTGGAACGTGCTCGCCTTGATCGCTTAAGAAGCGATCCCATTGGCCCGGAAACACCCGCTCTTCACATAACGTGCGCATTTCGATCGACCAGACCAATAGAACTACAATATTTGCAGCGTTTGTGTCGTGTGTGTGTGTGTGTGTGTGTGTGTGTGTGTGTGTGTGTGTGTGTGTGTGTGTGTGTGTGTGTGTGTGTGTGTGTGTGTGTGTGTGTGTGTGTGTGTGTGTGTGTGTGTGTGTGTGTGTGTGTGTGTGTGTGTGTGTGTGTGTGTGTGTGTGTGTGTGTGTGTGTGTGTGTGTGTGTGTGTGTGTGTGTGTGTGTGTGTGTGTGTGTGTGTGTGTGTGTGTGTGTGTGTGTGTGTGTGTGTGTGTGTGTGTGTGTGTGTGTGTGTGTGTGTGTGTGTGTGTGTGTGTGTGTGTGTGTGTGTGTGTGTGTGTGTGTGTGTGTGTGTGTGTGTGTGTGTGTGTGTGTGTGTGTGTGTGTGTGTGTGTGTGTGTGTGTGTGTGTGTGTGTGTGTGTGTGTGTGTGTGTGTGTGTGTGTGTGTGTGTGTGTGTGTGTGTGTGTGTGTGTGTGTGTGTGTGTGTGTGTGTGTGTGTGTGTGTGTGTGTGTGTGTGTGTGTGTGTGTGTGTGTGTGTGTGTGTGTGTGTGTGTGTGTGTGTGTGTGTGTGTGTGTGTGTGTGTGTGTGTGTGTGTGTGTGTGTGTGTGTGTGTGTGTGTGTGTGTGTGTGTGTGTGTGTGTGTGTGTGTGTGTGTGTGTGTGTGTGTGTGTGTGTGTGTGTGTGTGTGTGTGTGTGTGTGTGTGTGTGTGTGTGTGTGTGTGTGTGTGTGTGTGTGTGTGTGTGTGTGTGTGTGTGTGTGTGTGTGTGTGTGTGTGTGTGTGTGTGTGTGTGTGTGTGTGTGTGTGTGTGTGTGTGTGTGTGTGTGTGTGTGTGTGTGTGTGTGTGTGTGTGTGTGTGTGTGTGTGTGTGTGTGTGTGTGTGTGTGTGTGTGTGTGTGTGTGTGTGTGTGTGTGTGTGTGTGTGTGTGTGTGTGTGTGTGTGTGTGTGTGTGTGTGTGTGTGTGTGTGTGTGTGTGTGTGTGTGTGTGTGTGTGTGTGTGTGTGTGTGTGTGTGTGTGTGTGTGTGTGTGTGTGTGTGTTGTCGTCTTGTGCCGCTTTTAGCGCTTAGGTTCGCGTAACAATATACAGCCAGCAGGAAATTCCCCAAAATTTAATTTATGATCTGATCCGTAGACATCACAAACTTTTCGAGCACTGATGGTCACTCGCATGTCTTCCACCCTCCCTCTAATAAAACCTGGGCAAGGCGCGTTCGCATTTCCATTAAGGCGAAATGAAAAGTGAGCCTATACTCAAATTTCTTACTGCACGAAAGGCAAATCGGTCACTGTATATCCATCGTGACGCTTCAATGACGACTGCGCAGTGCTTGCAGAAAAATAAACTATTAACCTCTGGACGCATTCATATTTGTAAGAGCAGTGCTTGGATTTCCATAACGGAGTGGAATGTGCTCCTTACCTGTATGGCCTTCGGTCCGACAATTGGCGGCAATTCTTCGCCTGTAACGTAGAGTCCTGGAACAAAGTAACAGTGCACATGAGTCCGGAGCATTCCAGACAGTGGACTCTCTTAACAAGATGTGGAATGTTTCCGCCTGCGCAATAAACTTATCGCCAGCCACGCAATAAGTGTCTCGCTCCAAATGCGCCCGGCCTCGGCCAGGCCAATTTTGTTTTACAATGGCCAAAGGGGCTTTAGAAGAAAAAAGGTCAAAACCCGGTGGCCGGTACGTTTATGTTAGAAATTTCTTCAATGGGCATTTTGTTGTCCAAGCTACTACTATTTCGGACTAATCAAGGGAATTGCTAGACATGCTAGAAACGCAGGGTTTCTCAGTATTAGAGAAAAGGGTGACATCTACCATGGAAAGGCGCAGAAATGCCGGAAGCATGAGCTTTAATATTTGGCTTGGCTATTGTTTTCATGGAATCAGCTGCAACAATTAGACCTTTTTCACGGCAGAACCTCGAAGAAGTGCTGTCAAAGGTTCCACAAGAGCCTGACACCTAAATTGCGCTTGCGTTAAATTATTCCAAGAAGTGAAAAATCGCACATTCGCAGTAAATTATTCTGCATACAGCGGACAGCATTTCGGCAAAACCTCCACATGTACACCGCATCCGAGGCAGAATACATGTTTTCGGCCGAACACTATCAAGGCAGATAAGAAGCCTCGTCTTCCCGCATTCCCTACGTGCATGAAGCACTGTTCAAGAAACTCACGCAGACAGTGGAGTGAGTTGTCAGAGGAACTCACAGTGAGGAACTCTAGAGCGCCATGTATGAAACATGGCGTCTGCCGTTTGAGCTCAATTCTTCGCTTTCGCGTACACTTTCATGAAGATCTACCTTCAGTATCGCTTGCAAACGAAACACAACTTTGTTCTTTCAAAGCAGCTCATAAGGGCAAGCGTCTGCTTTCCCTGTTTAAAACGCAGCGTTTTAAATTAACCTGCCCGACTTGCCGACGGCGTGGAATACAATCAATGCGCGCTCTTTGATCCTATGCTTGGCGCAGCTCTTTTGACAGGACAAGCTGTACCCGCCCCAAATTCATTCAGGTCATTTTTCAGTCAACAGCCCGCCTACGGTGTCGCGGTCAGCATCGACTTGCGCAAGCTAGTCATCAAAAACAGAACAAAAAGAGTAAATATCGCGGACATAGAATCTACAACTCATTTGCATGTCCCGTTTTTCACTGCACGAATGGTGGCGTGAGTAACCCTTTTTTTGTTGACGCTGTTTTGAAGGGGAAACACTGAGGCTTTTTCTGGATACGCCTGGTCAAGGTACTTGGGTTATCTCCATCTCAACGCGAACCGCAAAGTTACTCCGCGAGGACATCATTGTTTCGAAGTTGTCACGCTGTCGACAGTCTGAACAACGGATTCACCTGCTATGAAGTGTGCGAGATACTTGAAGGTTGCGGTTCCCGCGGCCGAACCTGGTAGGTTTAATGCACGCCACAGGTAACCTCCGTTGCTATGTGTTCAGCGCGCCTTCGATCTCCCGCGCTATACCTTTGGGAACTTTCGTTAAAAGAAGTTCATTATGAGTATCCTACTGCGGCTAATGCTGTGCTTGGAGCAGCCAAATTCCACGAACACGCACATACTGACATCCCTTCAGTGACATCAGTGGAAGCTATGTACTAGTATTGCAAACGCAGGAAGATACGCAAAAAAAAAACGGCAGGCACCGCTATGGGTCACATTCCTTCGGTAATGGCGCATAGGAATGACGTGGTATCGGTACCAACGACTGTTACCGCTTATTCCAGTTTTGGTAATCTTTAACAAGAGCAAATCTTGACGCGGTTCGTGCACCTTAAAAAACGCCGTTCGGTTCCAGCGATCATCAACACAACTAGCCGCTTGTCTCAGGTCGGACTGTCAGCTCACTGTACGCTCGTCGCTTTATCTGCCACTTTTGCGCCGGGACATGCATTAGAGCGTCCCGGCCATCTTAGTGCGGGTTCCTCACGACAGATTTGAGAGAACAAATGAAGGTATTTCCCAACAACAACAAAAAGAACGGTCCGAGAGGACAGCCGCAGCCCCGCACGCACTCCTTCTTACAATGACTGCCGTCTGAATAACAGCTAGTATTCAATTCTTAACGCGCGCATCTTTTCTAGTGCAAAAAAATTGTTGGTGGTTTAGTTCTGGTTAACCCTGGTCGAAAGCGAAAATTTCATCTCCTTGGTTACCTTTGTGGTAGAGTTACTGGCGGTCTCCACGGCAGGCGCCGCATCGCACACACCTAGCTTTAGGCTAAACGCATAAAAGTTCACCGGTGTTTTATGCAGAACACAATTTGATGCCCAGCGCCTGAGATTCCAGCCGACGCTTTCCGGCCGCGCTCGGGCAAGGTGTCTGACGTCACGGAGAGAGTAAGCAGCACACCTCGGAAGCCTCCTTTCCTCCTCTCCGCAATGGTGTGACGGAGCCACTTCTGCTGCTCTCCATGGCAGGAGTCGCATCGATCACACCTAGCGTTGCGCCTAACGCATCAAAGTGCACGAGCGTTTTATGCAGAACCCACTTTCATGATCTGCGCATGCGATGCGGGCAGACGCTTTCCCGCTTCCCCGCTTGACCGAAGGTCAAGGTCAAAGGTCAAAGTCGAGATAGATGGTGTAACAACAGCTGCTGCCGCTGCTGTAGCTGACGTCATGTGTCGAACCTGACTACCACCAGTTATGCTCATGGGTTGACCTCAAGCTACATTCAAGGTCAAACTTGCTTCCCCTGCTGAACTCTAGCTACTTTCAAGGTCAAGCGTGCGGCCCAGCTGATGGCTAGAAAAGCTGGCGCAGTGAAGCTTTTCGCTTCAAAAATAAAACAAAAAAACGCAGATACTCACCTTCCTCGAATCGCCATACTTCTCGCAAGGCTGGTTCCACTGCAGGATGCGGTGTTCCGTTCACAGATTGCGCATGCGGGACCAGAGATGCAAAGGACGGAATGGCAGGCCCTCTACCACTCTGGTTCCCCGCTGCAGCTCCGGGCAGCTGAAATTCACGGGTGTGCATAGAATGGGGGCGAAGGTATTGCCCCAGCTGAAAGCTGGTCGCGTACAAGGCGGCATGGCGCCATAAGAGGAGTAAGTTTAGCATCGCAAACAAAGGTCCAGAAAGTTATCTGACCGCGTGCGTGTTCCCAAGCTTTCCGGAGCACACGGGTTAAGACCCCTAAGTACCAATGATATCCGAGTTGGAGCGTCGCACTAGGCCTTTAGGCCCTTCTGAATTCAGGGAGCGAGATAGAATTGCGTGCAGGCTCTTGGTGCTTTGAAATGATGAACAAGAATGCTGTTTCCACTGTCTAAAACAAGCTGGCACTAGGAACGGAGTAAAAAGCTTGAAAGCATCATTTGCCTCCCGCAAATCACGCTTAAAATATTCTACACGCATCCAAGGTTAATTGTATTTTTAAGGGGAGGTGGTAAGTTCCGTGAATTGCCGCTATCTTTCTCCCCTGAACATCTGTCTTCATACCATACATAGCGGAAATGTTCCGGTAGCTGGGAAACAATCAGATAGATTATTCCCGCTTCATTCAGTTCAAGTTTCTTTCTCAATAACATTGTCGTTTTTTTTGTCTTGGGGCAATCGCGATGTCAGATCAACGTGAAATTTAAAAACCGAGTATTTGCTCATCGATAACGTTCGGGGCCAAAGAGAGCACCCTGGCTCTTCTACCGCCGTCCAGGATGTCCCAACACCCCCCGCAACCATATTTTACCCTGATACATATCTTTTACTCTCATCCTGCAGCAATCCAATCCATTTATTCCGCACTCCACACCCCAATTCTATCGCGCCCGGTTGACATCAGACCACCGGACGGAAAAGCTGGCCTTGGTGACTCTGGCGCAGCATGTACTCGACGCTTAGTGCATTCTTTGAGTCTTTGTCTTCCTCCCTGTCCACAAAAAGTGTATAGCGCTACATAGCATATTGTCGCAACACACTTGTGTTATGGCACTTCCTAACGTTTCTTCCTAATGTTTCCATTCAACGTGTATGCTTGATTTGGGTGGAACATGAACCGTGTAAATAACCACTAATAGACATTAAATGCAAGAATGTACCATCCCTCAAAGTATGTAAAATGATTGACGAACAGAGTGCCAACACAGTAGGAGACATCGAAGAAAAAAAATAGTGTCAGAGAATGACGGATGCTTGAGCAAATATACAGCGTTGATAACACGCAGTAAGTCATAACCGCGCCTGGATTGTGGTGTACTTTCCCTCGCATTCGCATATTGAAGTCGCCTATCCAGATATCGGATATTCTCAAAAACACTCCCTCCCTCCTAATCTGCGCGTCCACACAGCTCAGGCTGAGGGGCCCACACAGCTTAATCTGAAGAACGCGCTGTCCATCGCTGCCACTCTGTCACCATAAAAGAAGCTGGCCTTTAACTTCAAACGCTCGGGTTCCGCACATTTTGCAGGAATTTTTTTCTTCTGGAAGTCATTCATTTTATGCACAGTCATCGAATGGAATCATTTGCCATCAAATACAGGTACGGAATCAGACACAACTAAATTTCAAGAGCTAACCCGTGATTCGAATGACAAGTAACCTAAACCACAGTTTTAATGATGTTACCTTTTCTTTCTTACATTTGTTTTTATCCGAAGATGCGGCTTTTGCGATGATTCATTACGCGCCCCAAAATTTTGTTTCCATGCTTTTGTTTAACTTTAGTGATTTACCTCTACTTATAATTTCATAGTGTAGTGATAATACTAGCGTTGTAAAATTTTTTCGCACAATTAGGTAGAATATTGCGCGTATATTTTTGTATAGTTATTCCCTTTCGTTTTGTGTGCTTTTTTCAGTATTATGTGGCGACTAATATTTAGTTTTTTACCGCCCCGCTTCTTATGTAGTACCCTCGAAAGAGACACTTGAACTGTATTTTTAATCAATAAAAAAACAGACGCTAATGTCACTGTGGGACAGTCGTGGCGGCACCGACATGCTTTGTGCACGTTCTCGGCATCAAGTCCTGCGTCAGGCCACGGCTATCGCATTTCAATGCATGCAATGTAACCCCAGAAGGTTCTTGAAATTTCTGTGCCTGACAACTATCCCCAGTGATTGCTGTAAATACGGATTCCCCTTTATAACGTGGCTAACAGGTCACACCGCTCTTTTTCGATGCAAAAGTTATTCGGCACGAACAATTGTCATTGACTGTTAACTTTGCACGTGACAAGCAGAAGGCAATAGAGTGTCGTGGGCGATGCAAGGTCCGTACCTGAAAGGGCTTGAGTTCCTCGATGACCCAGCCGGAAGAATCAAGCACCTCTGAAAAAAATGTACACAGTTATGAAAGCAGGTGGCACATTTTTCTAACACACGGAATTTGTAGAACAAACGAGTCAAGCAATTCCCAGCCAACCCAATTGAGCGCTGTACAAAGTCCGCTCCTCCGCCTTGGTATTCATGGCAACACAGGTGGTCTAAATAAAGAAGACAAAAACTGAGCACCTCTAATGTATCAAGTAAAAGCCTTTCAATTGCCTAACTAAGGTCGAAGGGATGGCGCCTAATACAGTCTGGCCTGAAATTCTGGAGGTGGGAAGTAGTACCCAGCGTGTTCATAGGCTCTTTGAGATAGAAGTATTCTTTTAGGCTCTCAGCGACGGAATTGGCGGACGTCTGAATCCATTTGTAGGCTAATAAACTTAGATCAGTGAATGAACTCTTATATATTGACTCTTAGGCTGCTGTTTGCATTTAGTGAATTGCAGCGATCCGTCAAGGCATCTTATATCAATCATCAGTTGTGCAGAAATGTAAAACTGCCCTTAGTACAGTGGCTCGAGTAATTTCGCTGCTCAAACGTATCTAAGGGACGCGTAAGCAGAGCGGGCCACGTCTACCTCTCTCCACCCCTGCCAGAGCAGTGCCTCGCATAGCGCCACTCGAACCAGAGGGAAAGCGCGAAAGGAGCGTGATGCGTCCGCTCTGACCTACGTCACTTCGTGGGAGTGACTATGCGGGATCCGCAGCCGCCCAGCGCCCCTTGGATCCGTCTGCAGGGCCGAAATTCCAAGCGTCGTAGAGCCAAGAGCAATTACATCTTTACACATCTACTAACCAGCACCAGCTGCCCTGATGGTCCGCTACAATTCTCTAATTGCTACCAAGCGCCGAACAGTTAAAATTTAAACGTCAATTAGTAAATTTTAGTCAGATATTGTAAAGTCAACTTCTATCACAACCGCTTTGGCGTCCATATACGCCGTCGCCATGATCGCGAAAGAATCATGACTTTTACCTAAATATGGGTGTTTTTAAAATCACTTATCTTCTCGTAAACATCCTGTACTTCTTTGCTGTTCTGAGTGGTTCCAAGGAAGCTGAATGCGCAGTGATCGTGTGCGTATGTAAAGTAGAGCGCACAGTGGTAGCTTGCATTTTGCTGCCAGTGCAACGTTAGCCATAGCGAACGCCATCACCAGTTGTTACGGAAAGCGCAGATGCGTTTTGTGCGCGCGTCTTTGGGTTGTCCTCTCTACGTGTCTTCTTCGCGCAGTTAAATAAATGCTGAAAGAGACGAGTACGATGCACAAAAAGGCGCTCTAATGCTGCTAGCACAAAAGTGCGCATTTATGTCCAACGCTAAAAATAACAGCTTGATTTTTCAGGAAAACGCCTCGGCGACTGCGGGAATATGTATTTTTTAAAGCATTGCATGTTTAATATGTCTTATCATGTCCTGTGCACATGTTTCATGTACTGTGCACATGTATGTGCGGTTCCGCTGCCTGTCTGGCTCGACCACTCAAGCCCCATGGAGCTTTGGGAGGTCGGATGTCTTTGTATTGTGTTTATATTTCGCGCAGTGATGTATTATTATCAGTATATTATTATCCGCATATGATAAACCGTTTAGTGGCAGTCAGAGGCTGTCCGGATGCGATTTAAATTTACAAACGCAGCTGTTTAGCAGAAGACAGTGGGGAAACACACTGCATCACTTCGCGCCGAAAATGTCCCTGATCATGTGACCAACCTCGTCCTGATGGCCATAGCCGCGCGCCTCCCACTTAGTGGTTACCAGGCGGGGCGCGCGGCCGCAGTAAGCTGGCGTCAAGTGCCTTGCAACGCCCTTCAACATTACGTCTTGAAACGACTGCATGGCGCGGCATGGGCAGCAGCAGCTGCAACTGTTATATCCGTTATGAGATCACTGCGGCACCCGCATTGGAGGAATGCGTAAGCATCGACGCCTCCTCGCCCATCTTTGCATATCTTTTCCCTTGTTTGCCTAAATTAATAAGCTTCCATCATTGCCCAGTTTGGGTTTTGAAACTTGGCGCCACGTTTCGTTTTCAAATTTGGCGGCACGCTTCGCTCCGTCCACACTTCCGGTTTTTCAAATTTGGCACCACGCTATAGCTCCGCCCACTTCCGATATTTTCCCATTTGGTGCCACTTTCGCTCCGACCCCGGCCTCTTTGTGGGCATTTTTGGCTGTAATTAACTATTACCCTACATGCACCTCATGATTTCCGCTGAGATTTTCGGATCCTCTATTTAATGCAACCACTCTTTTTCTTACAACTCAAGTCGTTCGAACTTTATCGTGATGACAACCTCGTGGTAACACAAAACCGCGAACACAGCCAAACAAAGCATACCCATTAATAAAGCCAGCAGCAGCGAAGTGACACATGGTTCGCGCTACGAGAGCGTCAAGAATGTGCCGAGGCGAAGCGTCCAAGTCTGAACGCTACACGTACGCCGGAGCGCACGAGGCACCGTTTCGTCCGCGTCGCGCCAGCGTCCGGTCTACCGGCGTTGTCGATCGGCGGCCGCGGGAGATGACGACCAAACACGTGGCGGCATTGGGACGCCAATCAGAGGAGGATGTCCGGAGATCATGGATAAAGCCACTCAATTATCCTCAGTCCGTAGCTACCGTGTGGGCAAGGGGGACAATAGCACGCGGACTGCAGGGACTTTGGTGCCGTCAAAGATATGTGGATTCATCTGCAAGTCGCTGCCAGCGCGCGGCTAGAAATTAGTTTTCCCCAATCTTCACCTGCGAGGTATTTCCGGTGCCGACGCTGACACGTTGCCTAGCCAGATATCCGTGACTCTCTACGTTGGCTAGCTTTACGCGCCGGAATTGCGTCGCCGAGGACGCCAATAGCCTAAACGCTGACGCGACGCCGAACAAACGCTGCCTTGTGGTTCGGACTTTAAACGTGTGGCGGTTCGAACTAAAGCCAAACGAAATTGGAAAGCTGCACTGTACGACACTAACCTGCCGGAGCAGCAAGGGATGATTCGGAGGGCACTCACTAGAGCGCATGCTTATGGAGAATATGAATGCTTATGTGTGTGCGTTCCATCAACGCAAGCGGACACCTCACCAGCGTCGCAACACAGCTTTTGTATGTCTGTTCCTCTCTCGATGAGGGCGGTCGAGGTAAAAACGCCGCACGATAATATGCTTAAGTGCGTTCCACTACACTTTTCACCCTACAAACCTCTGGTAACTCCGCCAGAGCGACAAAGCAATATTCACCATATCTTGTTAGTCACCACCACTAATATCAAATACAGCAAGTTCAAAAGCAATGCTGAAAAACTAGCGCCGATTCTGCTCGACCATAATTGTAATTATCATTGTGTTCACTTGCACCCGCCGTGAACACAAATGAGTTTTTTTTTCAAGTGTTTACTGCCTCGGCGTGGTTTTTCCTGCGCATAACATTTCACAGCAGATTGGCCATAAAGAAATAAAGACCAACACAAAGATTGCAAAGATTTATCTTGGAGCCCTCTATATATCCCGCAAATGAAGCAAGCCAGGTAACACCTGAATGCATCCACAATAAAGTAGTAAGAGCCAAGCGAGCCTAGGTGGAGTGATAGTGATGGGGCACCGGGACATGGAAAGATATGAGATACCCCTGCGGCCAATTTCCGGATTAAAGCAACGAGTTTCGCTGGAGGCGAAATTTTAGAGGCCTGTGCACTGTGCGAAGTCACTGCTCGTTAAAGAAGCCCAGATGGTCAAAATTGAGCCCTTCATGAGTCGCTTTAGGAGGTTAAGCCCAATAAACAAAACCACACCACACCAAACGAAAGTACAAAATTGCCAGTAGTGCCGGCGCGTTCGCTCTCGTCAGTGATCGCTAACGTCAAGCGAGCGTCATGTGCGTTCGCAGACAGACGCTCTCTGAACTTCACCCTCCCGCATGCTTTCCCTCCCCTGTGGATGCATTCGCTCCTACTCGGTCCTCCACTTTTACACGCCGCGCAGCGGTATACAGGGAGTGGAGGGCTCCGGAATAATTTCGACCACAGGGGTCTTTAACATACACTGACATCGCACGTGAGCCCTCCAATACGGCACCTCTTTCTTCCTTTCTTTCACTACCTCCTTCAGCCCTTCCCTAACGGCGCGTTTCGGGTGTCCACCGAGATATGTGAGACAGTTACGGCTTCATTTCCTTTCCCCCAAAAAATCAATTTTCATATTTTAGACTGCGGAGTTTCAGACGCTTGTAACTAACGTTAGCGAGTATTAAAGCGCGTCACCGGTGTGGACAGCCAAGTACAGACGCCGGGCCCCGGCGCAGTGAACAGCGCAGCGACGCATATAGACGCGCTACCTAACGCAGAGACGAAGTGCCTCGACTTACCAGGACATTCGCGATGACAGCACTTAAGGCGCAACGGCACCGTGCAGGAACCTCAGCTAGGGATGCTGCTCGTAAGCAACACGCACAGGTGTGCGTCTCTGCGACGGCGAAGAGGGTTCATTGATAGGACGTCCTTCATCGCGTTCTTGGCTTGAAGCGTTCAAAGTGAGCAAACAGCTCGGCGTCGATAGGCAGCAGACACGCCAGGACATCGAGGTTGGCTTGGTTTGATTTGGTTTATGGGGACAACATCCCAAAAAGAATCAGGCCTTTAGCCGGACCGTAGCGGAGAGCGCCGGAAATTTCAGCCACCTGTGGTTTTAACGTGCGCTGACATCGCAAACTACCATTATATGTCGCATTTCGATGGAGGCGAAATTCTATAGGCCCGTTCGCGCTAGACGCTCAAAGCATAGATGGGATGTGCGGGAATATCCCAAGGGTCTATCACGCAAAGGTGATGCAATAAAATTGTATCAGCATTTCACAAACACAGCCAACAACAGTGTACAAAAACAACTAGGTGGTGGTAGTGGATTTTTGTTAAATTAGCAATAAAAAGGAAGGAAAACATTTTTGCTTGCCCCAGCATCTGCCATCGATACTGAAGCACCTGAAATGGAGGAGCGGAAATAAAGGAAAGCAGGCAGAATGGAGAAATGAAATGAAAGAGTAGAGGGGACAGGAAGAGAGGATAGGGGGACAAGTAATATGTACAAACTATTTACACAATAAGAAATGTGTCCAGGATGTCCGCGTGATTAGTTCATGTTGGAGGAATTAAAACAGGCGCACAACATTGTCCAGTTCAAGGTAGAACTCGCGGAGTGTTCGGTCATTGCGTGTAAATTCCTGACGGAGAACAGACGGGACGCCAAGCCCGTGTGTTCGAGGAATGCACAAAGGCTCATCAAGTTTCGCTCACGAGTGCGCGCACTGCCCTGCGGCCACAATAGCGTCTTGATGGAGTCTGGTAGTATGCCCAGCGCCATATAGGCCGCAAGCATATCGAGACGATCAAAATTATTTTTTCGTTCCCCACAAAACTATTCATTTCTTGGCCCTATCCTTCTACTTGTCCCTTCATTGCGCCATAAATTAAGGTCGCTTGGCTGTAATTTTTGTCGATGCTAATGGATTGTAGAACTCGGATCTCGTATGGCCATTCTGATTAAACGTGCGCCGTCAAAGAAAACGTGTCCACGGACGCTGGCTATTAAACGTGCTCCGTCAAAGAAAACGTGTCCACGGACGCTGGCTATTTAAATGAGCCACTCGACATTAATTTCAGGATTTCCATTGAAAATACTTGTATCTGGACAGTGGGCTTTGTAAATCCTCTTAATCCTTGATGGAATTTATCGCCCACACCGGCTCCACTTATCGATGTTCATGGATTTAAAAGTGATGCGTCCGCACCCCGGTTACCGCAAAAACAACTAGCGCTGACATTTTTCGCTTCACGGTTGAACACTGGTCGATTTTATCCAAAAAATAATTAAAATAATTTTGCTCCGCGTAATCTAACGCGGAAGTCTGCCGAGTCTGTCTTATAGAAACGCGCTTTTTTCGCTATCCGCAGAACGCTAAGGTATCGCATTTTGGTGCGGCTGATCTGGAACAACCTGCAATAAGCTTTTGTTTGTAGGACGACTCTGGCAGGGCTGTTCAACCACGTTTCAAGAGAAAGTTAGGTTCCCGGTGCTGCCACCGCGCAATTATATGCATGGCGTCCTGCAATGTAGTTATACAATATTTCCTTCCTGTAGCCGTGAGCAGTACTATCGAAAAACTAACGCATAAAAATAACTATTAGAACAGGTGCTGACTTACCATTTGCAGGGGCGCAAGTCTCCTCGAAGTTGAAGAGGCTCATCTTCAAGTTTTTCTAATGCAGGCGAACGCTCGAGGCACGGGTCAACACCGAAACGCGTCGCTCGCGAGAAAGAGTTGAAGAGGATGCGTCCACACGTGGGCATTGGCCTGGGATAGGCTTGGACGCTACCAAGACGATTTTCTGAGGGGGGTCGCTTGCGAGAGCATTGGACGCTACCAAGACACGATTCTCTGATAGGGGGGGCAGGCACTGAAACTCGGGACAGCTTGGTGCGTCTGGCGATGCAAGTTTGGAACGCACGTGCTGCCAGGTACCAGGCCGGCGTCTGTGGCTCGCGAGTGCGTGCAAAGAGCGCATACCTAGCAAGCAGATTCGGTGCAGGAGTCCCGAGAGAGTCAGGGGTCGGTGGAACGCCGGGGAGAGACGCTCGGGCGTCTGTGTGAGCAGCCTCGCTCCCTTCTATTCCCCGGTGTCCGCGCACCCATACCAATTGTTTCGTTCTCTGCACTGAGCTATGTTGAGCGTTTGCAAGAAATTTTGCTGGCAAGCGGCGCTATTCTTCCCTTTATATAATTTCGAGAATCAGAAGTAATGTGCGTGGCGTCGGAGTGGCTTCCAGCGCTATCGCCACGGTGAAACTAGTAAGGTTGCGTTTGCCGAAGAAGTGAGAGCATAAAAAAATCATTTAACTGCACTGTGCGATGTCAGTATACGCTATAGAGCCCTAGGTGGTCGAAATTTCCGGTGGTCTTCTCGACGGCGTCGTTAATACCCTTAGCGCTGTGGGATATCAAACCCTCATTGAAAATTGAAAATTAGTTTTTGAGGAAAGGAAATTGCGCAGTATCTGTCTAACATATCGGCGCACACCTGAACCATGGCGTAGGGAATGAATAAAAGAGGGAGTGAAAGAATAAAGAGAGAAAGAGGTCCCGTAGTGGAGGGCTCTGGGATAATTTCGACCACCTGGGGATGTTCAACATGCAGTGACGTTAAAAAATTGGAGGCTTATCAAGGTTAAGCCCAGTGGATGCGAAGCATGTTAAGCAGCTGCCTCAGTGTGGATGGGGCTAAGTAACGGAGACGTGGTTTTAGGTTAATCGTCGTACTTTATTCTTTGCAGCATACACGCCCGGCGCAAAGACGCTGGCGCGGTTGCGGGCACAGAGACTGACGCGACGGCGGGCGCGCGCCGCTTCATCCCTGGCGTGACGTCACATATCACGTGATGCAGCGATGGTGGCGCCGCCGCCGCGTCGCGCGCGACGGCGCGAACCGAAGCGTGGAGGCCTCCGCCGGGCGACGTCCGACGGCGCGATATGAGGCCCCATCTGCAGCCGGTGTGACGTCATCACGTGACGTCACATCATGTGATCTCACTTCAGGGTCAATGGTGGCCACCGCCGGGAGGCGACCGACGGCGCGATATGAGGCCCCATCTGCAGCCGGTGTGACGTCATCACGTGACGTGACCTACTTGAAGGTCACTTGAAGGTCAATGGTGGGCACCGCCGGGAGGCGATCGACGGCGCGATATGAGGCCCCATCTGCAGCCTGTGTGACGTCATCACGTGACGTCATGTCACGTGACCCCACTTCAGGGTTAATGGTGGCCACCGCCGGGCGTCGCGCGAAGGCCCGAAACCTACATTAATATGCTTCGCATAAAAAATTTAATGTGGATTAGCCCAGCTCATCCAAGATATACAAAGCGAAAGCGAGATTTAGGCCTCCACGGACGCGCGGAGCCGGTTGTGCGTCCTTCCTTTCGTGAAAATGAACGGTCTTTGCAAAGATGTCAGTGCCAATTAACTATCAGAACGCCATCGGCTCACTTGTTTTGTTTGGTTTTTGAGGAAAGGAAATGGTACAGTAACCATCTCACATATCTCGGTGGACACCCGAACCGCGTTGTAAAGGATGGGATAACGGTGGAAGGGAAAAAGGAAATATATATAATTATATAATTGGTTTTTGGGGAAAGGAAATGACGCAGTATCTGTCTCATATATCGTTGGACACCTGAACCGCGCCGTAAGGGAAGGGATAAGGAAGGGAATGAAAGAAGAGAGGAAGAAGAGAGGAAGAAGGAGGTGCCGTAGTGGAGGGCTCCGGAATAATTTCGACCACCTGGGGATCTTTAACGTGCTCTGACATCGCACAGCACACGGGCGCCTTAGCGTTTTTCCTCCATAAAAACGCAGCCGCCGCGGTCGGGTTCGAACGCGGGAACTCCGGATCAGTAGTCGAGCGCCCTAACCACTGAGTCACCGCGGCGGGGCGGAAAGTGGAAAGAGGAAAGAGGAAAGTGAAGCTTTTCGCTTCAATATCCCGCCGAACGCGTCGGCGGTGAAGCGCACATGGAGTTTAGAGGGTCTTGCTTCGGCCGACGTGACGTCGCCGTGCAGCGCTCGCGGGTTAAGCCGGAATATAAACGCGCCTTAACAGAGTCCGCGGTTAACATCTAACCAACGTATTTGGCGGCGGCATCTTTAAGAGCCACTGAAATCCCCCGCTCACTCTCTGAATAAAAAAATGGCCTGGCTTTGATAAGGTTAAGCCTAGGAATCGAAGCATAATAGATTTGTGAAAGGTTATAGCCTGGTGACCCTTGGTTATCCCTTGGAATCCATCAGTTTGGCATCAAGGGACCAATCGTGAATGTGCCGGTGGCCATTTACACCGCGCGAGTTGAGCCCCGTTTATCCACAGCTGGCGTGACATCAGACCACGTGCTCGGCTGCAGCGCCCCTAGCGGGAGGAGCGGGGGTTAGCCTTGGTCGTCGCGGCCGCGCGGCGACCGCGCGAGTTGAGCCCCGTCTCTCCTCAGCTGGCGTGACGTCAGACCATGTGCCACATGAGGTCAATGGTGGTCGCGGCCGCGCCAGGCTGGGCTATGGTTGAGCTAAGTAGTGTCCCTATTATGCTTCGCATAAAAAACAAAAGGTATGTTGAGGCTCGAAATAGAACCATTGCCTTTGACATTTGGGGCGGAGACGCTACCACGGCACCACGGCGACACTTTTTTTTTATTGCATGGAAATCGTGCCGGAAAGAAAAGTCGTAGCACGCTTACGCCACAAAACACCAGGCCACCTTACCCCTGCATGACCCCTCCTTCCAAAACATCAAAAGTCTGGGAGGCACACACATGAATCCAGATAGGGGAGCCAGCTAGGCGGCCCTTCCAGGGCAGCATATACACACCGCACCAAAGCGCATTGTTCACGAAACAAAGATTTCGACGACCGTGGTGACTCAGCGTGGCGGTCCATCATGCGGCTCTTCCAGAGACTAAATAGTTTTTGTGGAAAGGAAATGGCGCAGTATCTGTCTCATATATCGGCGGACACCTGAAGCGCGCCGTAAGGGAAGGGATAAAGGAGGGAGTGAAAAAAGAAAGAGGGGCCGTAGTGGAGGGCTCCGGAATAATTTCGACCACCTGGGGATCTTTAACGTGCACTGACATCGCACACCACACGGGCGCCATAGCGTTTTTCCTCTAAAAAAAAGCAGCCGCCGCGGCCGGGATCGAACGCGGGTACTTCTGATCAGCAGTCGATCGCGCTAACCACTGAGCCAACTCGGCGGGTGGGTGAAAAAAATACAGAAAAAAATGCATAAAAGTACAGAAACGATATGCTCGGCCACGGGACGGCTCGATCCTCCAGCCTTTCGGTTAACAGCCGAACGTCTACCCTCTTGCGCCACGCAGGCTGGGCGTCAGCAGAGGAGAACTCGACTGTAGAAGTGTATCATACTGACGAATTTTGATCGTTTATTTTTGAATTGGAGAAAGTGGTGACGCAAGAAACGGCAAAAGAAGCACAGGACGTGAGCTTCCTCATTTTTGAAGAGTTGGATAAGGCTGAGCAGAAGACGGAAAACAAACTGCGAAACATGAGCAGAAGACAAGCGCTCACCCGAAAAATTGAGAGAGGGAGGGGGAAAGAAAAGAAGTTGAAAAAAGACATGCTTGCCCCCGGAAGGGCTACAACCCGCAACCTTTCGGTTAAAAGCAGGACGCGCTAGCCGATTGCGCCGCGGAGGCTGATTTTTCCGTTTCTGCATGAAAAGAGTGCCGAAAAGAAAAATGTAAGCATGCTTACGCCACAAAACACCGGGCCACCATACCTCTGCATGACCCAACCTTTCAAAACATCAAAATTCTTTGAAGCACACACATGCATCCAGATAGGGGAGCCAGCTAGGCGGCTCTTGCAGTGCAGAAAATACTCCCCGCACCAAAGCCCATTGTTCACGAAACAAACATTTCGACGACCGTGGTGATGTTGCGTGGTGGTCCAACATGCGGCTCTTCCAAAGAGTAAAATAGTCCCAGCAACATAAATAGATCATATGGCACAGAACAGTTTTTCTCCACAGGCAAAAAACGGATACTGCGAGGTGTCATATCAAAGTCCTGAACTGGTCGTTTAAATATGTCCCAGAAGAACACAGCATCAATGCACTCAATGAAACAATGGTCAATTGTCTCTGGTGTACTGCACAGGTGGTATTCACCCTCCATGGCGCAAGCATCTCCTTAGCATGAAGCCGTGCCTTCACAGGCAGGGTAGATGTCTGCAGTTTAAAGAAGAATGTTTTTGGCACCAGAAAAAATGCACATTCGGATAACAGGTTTTAAAACACTGGTGTCAGGGAACGCCATAAAAGGTTCCCGACACAACCGTACAGAAAAAAATATTATGTAACTGCCTGAGTATCTCCCTTCTGGAGAGGATATGCAGGTAGTCTAAAGAAAAGCGCACAGTGTGGAAATTAAAGGGGTAGGCCACTTCCTTGAGGAATCCCCATAAAGACCCCTCACGAGTGTGACCACTCGGTGCGAATAGGAAAGCCAAATAAGCAGTGAGACGCCTAATAAGCACTGCTACTAAATAAAGGATAGTTTGCCGATTTGAAAAAGAAAAAAAACGCCAAACAAGCTGATGCACGAATAAGTGAACAAGGCCAAATCTACCAGACTCTAGAGAAAGAAACAGGTTATCGCGACGCATGGCTTCCCAGTGGGAACGCCATACGAATGTAAAAAGTATTCTACGCATCACATGCAGTTTCTTCCTTGCACAGTGAAGAACCTGCAGCACATAGCCAAGTTTTGCAAATAAAAAAAATGTTGCAGACTTGAGCCCGAGCAAACACTGACAATTCGCTACCCATCCAAGCCGGAGTTTGTCGCCTCATGGAGATTATCAGTGAATCCCAGTAGGCTGAACTGCTGCGACTTTGGTGAAGAGGAACCCCTAGGTAGGGAAGGGTCCCGCAATACTAGCTTATGCCACCATAATGAATTGGCGTTGAGCCCCAATTACCTAATCGAAACCCTTTAGATTTATCTAAATTAAAAGCCGCACCTGATACCTCGCAAAACTGTTCAGTCAAATGTAATGCCTCAAGCACACTGTTTCTATCAAAACAAAAGAGGGAGGCATCATCTGCAAAGGCTGAAATCTTGATTACACATTGCACCAGGGAGAAACCATGGATAGTTCCGCTCAACTATATCCTCAACAATATCCCTCAACTGTTCTATACCGACTTGTATCTGTGCTTCCCAGAATTAATATAGCATGCCCAGAATAGAAAGTGGGGAGAAAAAAACGAGCATCGTAAGAAGCCTGGAAAACCTCCATAATGACAGGCGCTAGGCAAGTGGAAAATGTTTCATAGAACTCGTTAGCAATGCCATCTGGCCCTGGAGATTTCTGAGCCGTCAGGTCAGAAATGGCAGATTAATTTTCGTCCAAAGTGATAGACCCCTCCTCTACAGCACGCTGCTTATCGTCAAGTCGGGGTAACGCTTCGAATAAGTGACAGTAATCTGATGTCACATTTGTGCCCGCACAATGAACAAACAGTTTGCGATAATATTCAAAGAAAGCCTTAATAATACCAGGACCATCGCTGTATCTGCAGCCACCATACTGAATTTCCAATATTTCTTTAGCTAGAGCAGTCTGCCTTTCATTACTCAGGGCCCTATGAGATGGTTGCTCTTCCAGAAATCTACGGGCCCTAGATCTAATCAAGACCCATTTGTATCTCAGTCTCACACTGCTGAAGCTCTGCTTTTACGGCTGCGATATCCTCTACATAGGCACCTGCGCTGATCCGCTCTAACTCATGCAGCTCAACCAAAGTACGACCGAGCTCCCGAAGATGTCTCTTAATAATAATAATTGGTTTTTTGGGGAAAGGAAATTGCGCAGTATCTGTCTCATATATCGTTGGACACCTGAACCGCGCCGTAAGGGAAGGGATAAGAGAGGGAGTGAAAGAAGAAAGGAAGAATTAGGTGCCGTAGTGGAGGGCTCCGGAATAATTTCGACGACCTGGGGATCTTTAACGTGCACTGACATCGCACAGCACACGGGCGCCTTAGCGTTTTTCCTCCATAAAAACGCAGCCGCCGCGGTCGGGTTCGAACCCGGGAACTCCGGATCTTCAAAAACGCGATTCTTGCTAAGGCTTCAATAGCAATGTTTTTGTTTTTGTTAAAATAAGTCCCATTTTTGCCAAACTGAGAGATCACCGCGTGACCACGTGTCCTTCAAGCAAGTAGCACTCCGCCATGACGGCACAAGATCTAGCCATGAATAAAGGCGCATCTAGTGAATGCACTCTTGCGATGCAGAAGCCTTCGCGCTTTCGCTACGTATATCCTGGCCTAACAGAGCTAGGCCATCAGCAATTTTTTTTAATCCGCTAGAACTTATATTGGACATTCTGCGCATTTTTCTATTGTGTGTATGATTGTCTGTTTGTCTGAATACGGTTTTATGGCAGGCTGCTTACCTGCCCACCGGGGGGTGGGCAACCTCCCCCGTTATATTCGGTGGGCAAGTAAGGAGCCGCAGCCTGCCCACCGCTTCAGGAGGCGGCTCAATGAATCTCAAGAGGCTGCTCGGGAAGACCAACCTGGATCGCAACCCAAGTCCCAACGATGGCAGCACCTGCCACAGAAGGGGAGTGGCTCATTGCTTTGGTCGGTGCACCCCTGCGCCAGGAGCGGCAGGAAAACTGCGATTGATCTATGCATTGTCGCTATCCGAACAACTGCCATCCGTCAACATTGCATCTCATCACCGGAACTGAAATGAAAGCAGAACTGCTGGCGCACTAAACTTGCCTGTGTGTTGGCATATTAGTGCGCTTTTGTTTATCGCATTTAGCCGCTGTCCATTAATGCATTATCGCTATACGAATGACTGCCATCCGTGAACATTTCATATCATCGCCGGAACTGAAATGAAAGCTGAACTGCTAGCGCACTAAACTTGCCTTCGGCAACGACCCAAATCAACCATCATTTTTTGGGAAATCTCGATTGTTATGCTTATTAGTGCGCTATTATTTATCGCATTTAGCCGCTGTCTGTCTGTCCGCTTGAAGCCAGTATTGTGGCAGCTGCTTACCTCCCTGCAAGTGGTTTGCAACCTGCCCAAGTATATATATATATATATATAGCTGAGTTGGTATAGCACCGGACGCGATATTCGGAGGTCGTTGGTTCGAATCCCACCGGCGGCATGATGGTTTTTCCTGCTGCTTTGTAAGTAATTTCCTTTAAGCGATAGATTAGTCTAAGTATCATTATCCCAGTGATAAGCACAACAATTAAAAGACATTACACATTTCCCCTATCCATCTTTGTTTCGATTAACGTTTTCATAAGTTTGTATTTCAGGGGTGCATATATATACACGCACACTTTCGTTCCACTATATATACTCCGATAACAAGGCGCACCCGTACGGGGACAGTTGTGTACCGAATTTGGTAAGCAAATAAAACGCTACGGGGTATGATATAGAAAATAAACCACAATTAAATAATAGCTAAACATTGTATACATGCAATTACTAATTGAAGCGTTACCATATCGCATCGCAAGCCGAATTCTAGGCCCACCTTGACCCCTCCAAACAAAGCAAATTCCGTTTTGGCTATATCTTGAGAAGGTGCAACTCACAATGGGTAGACGTGTGTCGTAATTTCTCTGATAGATGGCGCTAGGCTGAGATCGCTCCGCTAGGTGGAAAAGTCATGTTACGTTTTTGAACCACTCAGTGTTTTCTTCACAGGACGCGCTGGATGCGGAATTTTTACGCATGGCCAATAAAGCTGACGCTCGTTATTTCAATGTGTTCCAAATGATGGCGACTTTTTTTCTTCTTACGTACTGACGCCGAGGATGTGGCTCGGCGTTAAGAGGTGCAAAATGTGCGCCTAAGGCTCGTTTCACATGCTGCGACTAGAACAAAAATAGTGGGCCTAGCCTGTGAGGCCGCAGTGCGATTTTCGGCCAGTGCTTTCACATACAAGGCATACCCAGTGAATTCGGTCGGAGGGACAGGCAAGGTAGCTTGATGTTCGCATCGGCAACCCATGACTAAACGCTGCACGAAATATGTTGACGTTATGACCAGCGTATTTTCAGATGCGAGGCATTATTTATTATGTTTTGATTAGAGCAAATAGTTTTGCTTTCGCCGCGGCCACAACTCCCACGTGACCGCACATCGCACGCCGTCTCGGCGCTCCCCATTAGTTGCAGAGCGAACATGCCGACGCTGCGACTTTATGCCAACCGGACGGAACTCGATCGCAAGCCGTCTGCGACAAGACCGACGGCCCTTCCTAGTTGCAGACCGAGAGAATTCGCACTGCCGCCGGCGAAAATCGCATGTATGTGAAACGGGCCTTAGATTGGGCTAGAACGACGCGCCTATGTGTACTTAGACACAAGTGATATTTGTGTTGTGTTGTGTTGGGTTTTATGGCACATATGCAGCTAAGGCCATCATGCGCCAAGCACAAGGTATAGAATTGCTTTTCTGCAGAATGTTTTGGAGTATAAAAAAGAGGCGATGGTGCAGATGACTTAAAAAGATTGTACTGCCTAGTAATAAAAGAGAAGAAATTTGGAAATGACTAATGGTAAAAGCCTTAAAGATGGTCAGGCAGCCTAAGCGGCTTTCCTTGGCTAGCAAGGATTTTGAGGCTCCTAACCAATCAAATAAACAGCCTCAGCCTACTTCTCAAGAATGAGAAAGTGGCTGAGGTGTATCATGTATAAAAGCGATCCAGTGGTTAAAAAAAAGTTACCGCTTTTCAAGTACGCCTGCTGCTTTTAAAAAGCTAAAAATGGAAGGTATGTTAACAATGGCATTATCAGCTAAAAGCAATGTAGGGTGGAAAGGAATGCATTCATGATAAAATTGAGTGAAGTACTTTTTTCTTAGTTTTTCTAGTTTTATACATGAGAATAAAATGTGGTTAACCGTAAGTTCATCTCCGCATTCTTCGGAAACAGGTTTATCTTGTTTTGTTAGTAGGAAGTTGTGCGTAAGGTGCGTGTGGCCTATTCTGAGACGGCATAAAATCACTTTTTTAAAACGTTCTTGGTGCACACATGACTTAAATTCACCTAAAATCGGCTTTATTAGGTGTAGTTTATTATTCAATTCGCTGTTCCAAGCCGATTGCCATTTTTTTCCTTAACTTCCTTTGTACCAATTTCATGCAGTCATTCAAGGGTATAATTACTTTTTTATTTCCTTGCCACGAGCTTGAGCAGCACAGAAATCTGCTCGCTCATTGCCTTTTATGCCGACATGACTCGGGACCCAGCAGAGTTTAATGTTTTGTGTTCTAGCTGTGGCTGTTACTATGTTGTGTATAATGTCACCAAGTATAGGAGTGATTGCGTTTCTTGAGTGGAGGGCTGTAAGTATACTTAAAGAGTCTGTATAAATAATAGCGTTTTCGAGGTTCTCGCTGAGTATTTTTTCTACGGTCACATATACTGCGTAACATTCTGCAGTGAAGATGGATGCGCACTGTGGAAGTCGTATTCTTGCCTCCGAATTCCCTCGCACCACTGCACTTCCTACATAAGTATCCGTTTTCGAACCGTTAGTATAAAATGCTGTGAAACCATTGTATTTTTCCTCAAGTGCCAGAAATTCTTGTACTATTTGGTGTTGTGGAGTTTGCTTTTTGCGGAACTGTGTGAGAGTGAAATCGCACAATGTAGGAAAATCATACCATGGAGGCAGTGGACCTCGTCTTTGCGCAATGCTGGGTAATGTGTTCAGTATGCCGAGATTCTGGCAGATCTCTTCAAAGCGCAAGAGCAGTGGCCTGGTGGTTTGCGGTTTGTTGTTAAAGATTGTTCTGGATGGACACTTTGTAACTATTTGATAACAGATGTGTTTTGGAAGGGAACGAATTTTTAGGACGTATGAGCATGTAAGCATGCTTCTTCTATCTGTAAGTGATGGTTCGTTTGTTTCGACATAAAGACTGTTTATTGGCGACGTCCTGTAAGCGCCAGTGGAAAGACGCAACCCCAAATTATGCACTGGATCTAGTCGTTTCAAGTAGGATGGCCTTGCAGAACCATACACCAGGCAGCCATATCTAAGCAGGACCGTACCACAGGGCGATAGATGTGTAGAAGGCTTGCCCTGTCAAAACCCCAGTGTTTGTGTGAAAGCACTTTGAGTATATTCAGCGATCGAGAAGCTTTCTTTTTCAAGGCATTTATGTGAGGTAGAAAAGTTAGTTTTCGGTCAAATGTTATGCCTAAGAATTTGTGTTCAGTTTTTAAAGGTAACTGGCTTTCGTTTAGGTATAATGTGGGGTCTGTCTGTAGACCCGTTTCAGTGAAAAAGTAAGGCCACTGTTTTCTGTGGAGAGAACTGGAAACCATTCCTGTCTGCCCATGTCGCCAGTTTATTTATTGTTAGCTGTATTTGTCTTTGGCAAGTGGATATGTTTGAGGATGTACATGCTATCTGAAGATCGTCAACATAAACAGAATACATAATGGACCTTGGGATTATTTTCCTAATAGAATTCATTTTTACGACAAAGAGAGTTGTACTTAAAATACAGCCTTGGGGTACCCCAGTTTCCTGAATAAGATTCTTTGAAAAGGTCGAGCCTAGGCGCACATGGAATGATCGATTTGATAAAAAGTCTTTTATGCAATTTAACATCCTGCCGCGGACGCCAAGCTCGGCAAGGTCTTGCAGAATCCCAAACCTCCATGTTGTGTCGTATGCCTTTTCTAAGTCAGAAAAGACTGCAAGACATTGTTGTCTGTGTATAAACGCATCTCTGACAGTATTTTCAAGGCGGACTAGGTGATCTGTGGTGCAGCATCCTTTTTTAAAACCACATTGATGGCTGTCGAGAAGTTCACGGGATTGAAGGACAAAAGTTAATCTTATGTTTAGGACACTTTCAAAGGACTTGGCGAGGCAACTGGTAAGGGCTATGGGTCTATAACTGTTCGGAACGGTTGGTGGCTTCCCGGGTTTAAGAAACGGCACAATAATAGCTTCCTTCCAAGCTTTGGGTATTTTTGCTGATACTCAAACTTTGTTAAAAAACTTTAGAAGTGCCTCTACGGCAGGTTCAGAAAGATGGGCTAGCATTTGGTAATGTATTAGGTCTAGGCCTGGGGCGGTATGTTTACCGGCAGAAAGTACTGTTTGGATTTCTTGTATTGTAATTAAACTATTGTACGGTTCGTTTGTACCGCAGTCTGTCGGCAGTCTTTGTTTCTCTGCTGTCTTTTTGTATTTTAAAAATGAATCTCTGTAGTGGGATGAGCTGGAAACTTCGGAAAAATATTCGCCTAAAATATCTGCCTGTTGTTCTAGACTAGTCTGTACACCGGGAGCGGTAAGAAGGGGGACTGTGAACGGAGAGTAGTTGCCTTTTAGCTTTCTGACCTTCTCCCACATTTGTTTTGATGTGATTGAGTTGTTTATCGACGACACGTAATTTTTCCAAGAAGATTTTTCTGCACTACGACGGATATAACGAGCTTTTGCTCTCGCCTTTTTAAATTTTATAAAATTCTCTTGTGTAGGGTATCTGCGAAAAATGCCCCAGGCTTTGGTTTGTTTCTTTTTTTGCTTCTTTACATTCTTTTGTGCACCAGTATTTGTGATTTTGTTTTACTATTCCAGAGGATTGAGGAATAGCTTGGCGTGCAGCGGCAATAATACAGTTTGTGAGACATTCGTTTAGTTCGTCTACACTCACGTCGTCAGAAACTATTCTATCTAGGCTGGCTTTTTCACGGAACAGTGCCCAGTCGGCTAAGGGCAGTTTCCATCGTTGTGGTTTAGTTGGGATTACTTCGGGTGAATGTGCTAAGCTAATTAGTATGGGTAGATGATCAGTTCCATAGGGGTTATCTAAGAGATCCCAATTAAAATCTCTAAAAATCGAGGACGAACTAAAAGACAAATCTATGCAACTGAATTTTCTTGAGCTAGGGGAACAATAGGTTTGTTTGCCAGTGTTCAGGAGGCAAAGGTTACTGGAGAGTATAAAATCCTCAATCAGTTGGCCTCTAGTGTCGGTTTTGTTACTGCCCCAAAAACTGGAGTGGGCGTTAAAATCTCCGACCATCAAAAACGGTTCTGGTAGTTGCACTAAAAGGTCTTGTAAGTCTTGGAGTGTTATATTAAGATGTGGATCAATATAAACGCAGCACACTGTGAGTGTTTGAAATGTGTGCAGGATGGCCGCCACAGCTTCCAATTTGGTTTTAAGCTTGTGTTCTCGGGCTGCGATTCTACTGTTAACAATGATGGCTACGCCACCCGAAAGCCGGCTCACCTGCTCTCGGTCACGGCGGAAGACCTTATAGTGTTTTAGAATGTTTTCGTGTTTAAAGCCTAAATTTGTCTCCTGTAAACACAAGGCGACAGGTGAGTATGTGGCTAATATGTCTTTTATGTCGCTTAGGTTATGTAAGAGTCCCCTACAGTTCCAGTGTATAAAAGCCATCTTGTATTATGTGGGTACTGAAAGGAACTAGGTTGGGTTTTCAGGCGCCCTTATTCGGGGCTTTTCTTTTTTTTCTGTCTATGGAGCCCCGCCGCCCTTTCGACGTCGACGCCTTAGGACTACTTTGACTTGTGTCCATCGTGTCCATCGCATCCTCCGACACGCTGGACGAACGTGCGAGCCGCACGTTTGTTTTCATGTTCGGCCTCTCCGTGTGGGGAGGGACCTTGGGGCCCGCGGACCTGGAGGCCCGCGCGTCCTGTTTTGTGGGTGGTGGCGCAGCGCTAGCTGCTGCCACCTTGGGCACGGGTGGCCCCGCTACAGGCTCACTGCGTGTGGCCTGAGTGGGAGCCAGAAGCGGCTGTGGTGCTGTGCCCCTTTGCACCACATCGGAGAAAGTAGGTTTGTGTATCGAAGCTACCCTCTTCCGCGCTTCCCTAAATGTTATGTTTTCTTTGACTTTGATTGTGACAATCTCCTTTTCTTGTTTCCAAACTGGACATGCGCGTGAGTATGCAGGATGGCTGCCCTCACAATTTACACATAGGTGTGGTTCAACTGCACAGTTTTCGGCATCGTGTTCATGGGAAGAGCATTTAGCACATGTGAGTTGGCCCCGGCAACTCTGAGAGCTGTGGCCGTAACGTTGGCATTTGAAGCAGCGTCGTGGGTTTGGTATGTACTGTCTTAGTTGGAGCTTTATGTAGCCTATTTCTACGGAGTCGGGGAGGATACTAGATGCAAATGTCAGGACAATGTGCTTTGTGGGGATTTCTTCATTATCTCGTCTCATTTTTATCCTGTACACGTTGGTCACGTTTTGCTCCTTCAAACCTTCCAGAAGTTCTTCATCAGTTACATATTTGAGGTCATAATCTGAGATAACTCCCCTAACAGTATTCAAAGATCGGTGTGTGCTGATTGTGACCGGTATATCACCGAATGACTTCACTTCTGACAATTTCTCTTGTTGGTGGTTGTATAAAACTTCTAAAAGAAGGTCTCCGTTTGCTACTTTTTTGATCTTGTACCCTTCTCCTATGGCACTTGTTAAAGTCCTGGTAACAATGAATGGTGACACTTGTCTAGCAGTTTGTTCCTCGTGTTCGCTGTGAACAACGTGGAATCGAGGGAAGCTTGTAGCGTTTTTTTTGAAGAATTTATCTGTCTCGGTGCGCCCTATTTTCGAGGGAGATCGGGTTCAAAAAATGAGAAGCCATGGAATGTGTTCTTTGTTCGGCAATGGTGGCAGCCACCCACCATGGAGCCCTACATGGGGACGGGACAGGTGCCTTTAAAAAGCCCTGTCTGCGCCAGCTGTACACCATCACTATAACCAAATATGGCGTAAGAAAGGTTTGTCAGCCACACAAGGTTAACCCTCGCCGCCAGGAAAAAGGAAAAAACCAAGAAGTGAGTGGGAGACAGGAGAGTTGTGAGAAAGGGGTAGGAAAGTGAAAGTTGAAGTGGAGAATAGGAAAAGGCGACTGCCGATTTCCCCCGGTCGGGTCAGGCCGAAGGTGCCGTCTACAGGAAGCTGGGGCCAAAGTGGTGTGTTGCCTCCGCCGAGGGGCCTTAAGGTCCAAACGCTCGGCATCGGCTCAACCACCAGGATCCCCTTTTCCCCGGACACGGCGATGCCACGCACGGCGAAACGTGGGTGCTAAGGTCCGTGGTGATGCACTGTTCACCATCATCCCCTTGCGGGGATGTCCCTGCGGATGCTCGGGAACCCGCGGTGTCGCCACACACCGTCGCGATGCCTGCAGGCTGCAGGCGCCCCCCTGCGGGGAAGTGATTGATATTTGTATCGCCATGGATATCGAACTCCTTTCGGTAATCGTTCGTTCACCAAGAGTTAAAGAACCCGTAAAGGTGCGCTACACTTGAGCGTAACCACTCCTTAACTGCACATTTATAAATATTCATATATTACTGTAGAGGCATTGCAGAATTGCGATACAACAACACCATTGTCTGTTAAATCAGCTGTTATGCACAGCCACTAAAAGGAAAAATTCTGAGGACACCTCCGCTCGGGGGACACCCAAGGATGACCTAATTTTATTTCACGATCCAACCCACCACTTTCGCCTTGAACGAAGAAAACTTCCGCTCCGCACAACAGGCTCGACAAAGAGCAAGAAATGACCTGAAGAAGACTCCAAACAAATTCCTTCCTTTACGCGGTAGTTCTGTCCCATATGTATATGTTCCCGAGTCATTTTTCTCCCGCATGCGCGTCGTGAGATGAGGGAGCTACCCTATACCATATACTCTGGGAATGCAAGGAGGACCCCTCCACTCCAGAATTCGGACAACTCATGCTTCCAGTCGACCGGGAGATCATGCATGCTGCGCAGCTCGGACCCCTACATGCAAGATCGGATCTTGATCAAGTGCGCCTTTGAGGTCCCTAGCAGGCTTAACCTGGTGACCATCTACTAGGGCAATGTAACTCGACCCAGCATAACTATCCCGCCAAATAAAAGTTTCCTCCCTCTCTTTCTCAAGGCACTTAAGTCCGCTTGCATGGAGGAATGCGAAAGCAGTGTTTGATCTTGATTTTCTTTCTGGTTTGGTAATTGGTAATTGGTTTTTGGAGAAACGAAATGGGGAAGTATCTGTCTGTTATATCGTTGGACACCTGAACCGCGCCGTAAGGGAATGGATAACGGACGGAGTGAAAGAAGAAAGAAAGAGGTGCCGAGTGAATGCTCCCGAATAATTTCGGCCACATGGGGATGTTTAACGTGCACTGATATCGCACAGCACACGGGCGCCTTAGCGTTTTGCCTCCATAAAAACGCAGCCGCCGCGGTCGGGTTCGAACCCGGAACTCCAGATCAGTAGCCGAGTGCCGTAACCACTGAGCCACCGCAGTGGGTTTCTTTCTTGTTCATAACGTGAAGTGCGGCGTTTCGTAATTTCCGGTTACAACATACTACAGACTTCATTATTTCCGGTTACGATATACTACAGCAAATCGACATTTCCGTTTGCAACATGCTACAACGCTCGACATTTCCGGTTACCACATTCTACACTTCGTAGTTTCCAGTTACGACATATTACACCACTTCGTCATTTCCGATGACATCACAATTTTAATACGAGATTTGCTTTTGAGGAAAGGAAAGGGCGCTGTAGAGCTCACATACCGTCATCTCGGTGGACACCTCAAACGCGCCTTCAAGGAAAAGTCTCAAAGTAGCCCGTGTCGCAAACTAGCCTCGAAGTTGACTAAAACATCTAAGCTGTATGAAGAGAAATGCTATGACACTACCCAGAACACTGTAGGATGAACGGTTGCTCAATATTAAAGTGCGTTCACAGGTGTCAACCTGCTAACAATGGAGAGCCTTACCCACACGCTGCTGCGTCAAACACCCCTCTTTGCTGTGCAGCAGCTGGCCAGAGCCGCAATACACGAGGAGCTCGAGGACCATAACTTTGTGTACACCAACGGCTCAGTGGCCTGCGACAGCTGCTCCCTTGCAGCGGCAGCTACCATCCCCGCCCTGCGACTGCAGAGCTAGCACTCGGGCTGGACCTGCTGCTCACCCTCGGCCCTCCGCCGCACAGGGGTGCTCCGGTGTGCGCCTCCCGCCCCGCCCTCAGCCGCCTGCAATCTAACGGCCACGGTACCCCACTAGTGTGGGAAATTCGCTCGCGCATCGAGCGCAACGCGCGGAGGGTATGTGCCGTGCGTGCACAGTGGATGCCTTTTCACTGCGGCATCGCCGGCAACGAGAAAGCTGACGACCTCGCTTCCGCTGCACACCAACTGCCTGCCAGAGATCTGACCCTTGCGCTGGAGGACGACGTGCGTGCGGCCCTCCACGACCTTCTCCGAAAGCAGCACCCCGACCCACGCATTGCAGGAGGTGAGCGCATCGACAGTATCACCGGCTGTGGCGCACTTAGACGGCCAAAACGTGCAATCATCATCCTCGCGCGCATTGGCTGCGTGTGGCACGGGGTACGACGGGAGCGTCACGGAATTGCGACGAGTGATGTGTGTGACGTATGCGATGCAGTGGAAACACTAGAACATCTGCTCCTTCACTGTGCCGCGTTCGCCGATGCTCGTCGCGATATGCTCGCGGCCTATAGGGCGCAGGGCATACTACTAGACTCCATCAAGACACTATTGTGGCCGCAGGGCAGAGCGCGCACTCGTGAGAGAACTTTGGTGAGCCTCTGTGCATTCCTCGAACACACGGGCTTGACGTCCTGTCTGTTTGCCGTCAGGTAGTTACACGCAGAGACCGAACGCTCGCGAGTTCTACCTTGAACGATTAATAAATGGACGCCCCACTCCAGTTGTAGCCAACACTGTGCTGTGCGCGTGTGTTTTAATTCCTCTAAAATAAAGTAATCACGGGCACAACCTGTACACAATTTTTATTGTGTAAATAGTTTTTGTATACATTGGTTCTCCACCTATACTCTCTTCCTGTCCCTTCACCTCTTTGATTTCATTTCTCCATTCTGCCTGCTATCGTTTACTTCCGCTGCCCCAGCTCCGGTGCTTCAGTATCGAAGGCAGATGTCGGAGATAGCAAAAATCTCTTTCTTCCTTTTATGCGAAACATAATAGGAACACTACTTAGCTAGACCATAGCCAAGCCTGGCGCGTCCGCGACCACTATTGACATTTAATGACACGCTTGGTGCGACGTCATAGCCTAACTCCTGCTCCTCCCGCTAGGGGCGCTGCAGCCGAGCGCGTGGTCTGACGTCACGACAGCTGAGGAGAGACGGGGCTCAAATCGCGTGGTCGCCGCGCGGCCGCGACCACCAAGGCTAACTCCCGCTCCTCCCGCTAGGGGCGCTGCAGCCTTGCACGTGGTCTGACGTCACGCCAGCTGAGGAGAGACGGGGCTCAACTCGCGCGGTTGCCGCGCGGCCGCGACCACCAAGGCTAACTCCCGCTCCTTCCGCAAGGGGCGCTGCAGCCGAGCACGTGGTCTGACGTCACGCCAGCTGTGGAGAAACGGGGCTCAACTCGCGCGGTCGCCGCGCGGCCGCGACATAAAAAAACCACTACCACCAATGGGCTTCAAAAAGCGTAGCGCATCAAAAAATGCAATACAGTGGTAGTGGGTGGCAAAGGCTTCCAGACGTGAGCTGTTGGCTCTTGATTCGTGTGAGAACATAGCACGTGTGGAAGCCATGACCTCACGCTTGGATGGAAATCGGGAGATGACAAAACAGCCAGAAAACGGCGCAGTTGCACAAGGTGGTCATTCAAAAATCCATAGCCCGTATTTATATTGACTGTTTTCAAGCTGTTCCGCCAAACAGCTCAGTTAGCCGACTAAAGTGTTGCTTAGTTGTGATTCAGCGATGCCACTACACTGACGTGCCCAACGTAATTAGATCACGTAGTTAAAGAGAAGTACGCTCATAACAAGCGCACATTTCCATGTTTTCTAGCAAGACATGAAGAAGCGGCTGCAGCATGAAGTTCGATTTCGATAACACTCAGTAACAGGTAAAACAGATGTTTTAGGCTCGATTTCGATGGCACTGCACATTTTGTACAAAGAAAAGCTAAAGAGCTGAACAGCGCCCAATAATGCGAGTCGCAATTTAATTATTTTTGTAGCGAACTAATGCGCAAGCGTCACTAGTCAGTACTGCGCATGCGCCACGCACCGAGCCACAGGTGTTCCGCCGCTGCGGCACGCATTTCCTCAAAATCCTATTGTAGCGAAGTTCAGCGTGTCATCCCTTGAGCTCTGTAGCGGCGTCGTGGCCTTGAGCCGGTTGGTCACGTGGTGCGGAGCAGCTGCTGCTGCCGGCGGCACCGCGAGCCAGCGTAACCGACCTGCAACAGCTGTGCGCATGCGCCGTGTTGATTGAAGAGGGGAAGAGAGTGAATCCACGTCGAGGGACGAAGATGAAGAAGAAACGCCCAGCGAAACGGAGCGGCGAAAGACTGACTTTGCAATTCGACTGAGCGAGTACCAATCGGCCAGATGTAGCTCTCGCGAAAACCTGGCTCTTCTAAACATCGGCGACCGCATATACAACTACATTGCCAATTTCATTTGGTTAACCCCGTACCAAAGCCTGGAAACGATCCTTCTATCACTTCCAGCCTCAGACCAAATGTTCTCACTTCAACCGTCTGCAAGTTCATTGAGCGACTAATCACAATAGCAATCAATATTACCTGGAATGCGCTACAACTTGGTACCACTCTGCTCAAACTGGCCTTCGTCCCAATTTGAATACACAACATTGCTTGTGGCTGCTTCAGCGAGTCATTAATCGAACTTCCCGACACCTCGTGCCTGATTAAATCCTCGCGGTCGACATGAGAAAAGCTTCTGACAACGTCGATCAAAATGTCATCTTTGCGGGGCTGAAGTCAAGACGGGCCGATTCGCAGACTGGCACACGTTATCTCGCTGGTCAAGGCAGGGCGAGTGGTGTTCTCCCGGGAGTCGAACGGGCGCGCTTCTCGGAAGCTTGAACGACGGCTCGGGCTAACAGACAGCGGTTGCAGCCCCTCATTTATAGGCGCGGTCCGCGTCTGTTCGTTCTTAGCGCCAGGGCAGGCGCGCACATACACGCAGCTTCATCTGCACAAACTCCTTCTCCTTCTTGCGCCGGGCGCGCGACCCCATTGGTCGAGCGCGGAAACCACCTTGTAGAACAATCTAGGTCATTCGCGGCACGCTGAGTCATCGGCGCCGGAGCGAAGGGGGAGGGAATCACTTTGGTGCGCACAAGATTACGGTGTCTCGTTCGGGGATAGACAACTCGTTAAGCTCGGAAATTGGCAGGGAGATCAAACGCTGGAAGCATCGGCGCAGAACGTAGTTTAAAACCGAGCCCAGTATGTCTCAGGACGCTGAATACAATTTAACCGGTAGCCCATCCCGAAGAGGAGTCGATACTAGTTTCACAGAATCTAGAACACGTTTGACCACATCTGTAGTGAAAACTGCACATAGCGCACCATCACCTCAGAGGCCAGTTGCTGCAACGCCGTCACTATTTAATGTGCTGCGAAAGCCCTGGCATCTACGGGCGTCTGACTGCGCCATATATCCTCGAAACGGGCAAGTAATCCCGCAAAATTTAAAAACCTGTGAAGCTCACGGCGTTTCATGAGTTGCAAAGGCCTCTAGATTTTCGGAAATAGCCCCGAGAACCGAAGCGGACGGCCGCTAGGGGGCCGAGGCGAGCAGAAGTGTGTCACGTCGGTTCTTTATTCCTGCAGTGATTTCTGCGGCAAATGTTATGAGATCAACCAGAGCGGGTTAAAAACGTAAATCGGAAGCTGAGAGGACTCTGCGGACACCAGCGTTTTGTCCGTAAGTGGATGTTTCACATTTTGGAGCCAAAATTCTGCCAGCCGTGGTGCCAATGTGCTAACTCAAACGCCGGCCACTGGGCTTAACGAGCGCTAAGGCTTACTGAGGCCCCCGGTGCCGCCACGTCAGCTGTGCGGCCGCCAACAGGCGGTATGAATATCGCCGTGCATGGTCGCAGCGGCAAAAAGGGCGAGCTCGACGCCACGGATTGGATCACATTACTCAACAGATGCAACCTCGAGGAGAAATGGGCGCGGAAAGCCAAGCTCGCCTCCGAAGAGGTGAAAGCGATAGACACCCCACCACCATCACCGAAGCGCGACGGCAAACAGCAAGCGGAGAAATCGATCGCCTCGACCCAAGTCAAGCTTCCCGAGAAGGTTGGAGAATCATTTTCCGCCCCAAATGAGGCATGGTATTCACACAGTACGATGGACCGACCCTGACCGATGACATACATGTAACTGCGAAGATTGAATGGAACACGGCATGCCAGCTCGTCAAGAACGAGAAGCAAGGAATTTTTGTCTTCATCACCCTCCGCACAGAAGCAAAAGACAAGCTCCTATGCCTCACACACCTGGACATTGGAGGGAAAGTGCACAAGATTACAGTTCACCTGGCCGTACCTGACGACATCCCGAGAGGAGTCATCCACGGAATAGGAATTAACACCTCACTGCAAAAGATCAAGCAGGGGATATCAGAACATGAGGAGAACCCCAAGGTGCTGGATATCAGACGACTAGGACAGCGCAAGACCATCATGCTCACATTCACCACCAAGGAGGTACCGAGGGAAATCAAATCCCTTGGTGCCATCTTGAACTGTTACTTGTGCAAGAAAATGTACGACGTATGCTATAAGTGCGGAGACCTGGGACACCGATCCGACGTATGCGAGAGCAAGGAGGAGAAGTGCAGGGCCTGCGGCATCCCCAACCCCACAGAGGGAGACGACTGCAAACCCACCTGCAAGCTGTGCGGCCAGCCGCACCCCACCGGCAGCAAAACCTGCCAGGAGATCTTCAGAACCCCATACATCGTTAAAAAACGACAATGGGAGAAGGTCCAGAAACAGGAGTTGGAGGAGAAGAAACAACCAGAACATTGCAGCAGGCGGGAAGAGAGCAAGACGCGGGCCACGAGCAAGGATCGACACCGGTCCACGTCCTTCCCAAGGGTACTGCAGCAGGCCACCACCACCCCACACATGAACCAAGAGGCACCACCCACCAAAAAGGTCGGCTGAAAAGCGGGCAATTCCCATGACTCAGACATAGTGAGGAAGCTGAAAGAGCAAACGAAACAACAACACGAAATGATGAGACAGCAACAGGAGCAATGGAAGCTTTACCAGGAGCAAACACAAGCTCAGATGAAGGAGCTCCGTAATCACGTTATCGGCCTGCAAAGGGAGACCACTGAGCTCAAAGCTCAACTCAGACAACCGGAGCCGCATCAGGAGGCCATGGACGATAAGTAGTCCAAAACCAAGACAGAGGCGTCTGCACCGCCAAAGAAAAAGCGAGTTAAAAGACAGACTGGGGCCTCGAGAAGGCCGAGAGCGCGGTAGACAAACTAGAGGTAGACATGCAGCGACTCAAAGAGGTAGTACAACAGGCGGTCATATCTACCCAGCGTAACGCGCAGAGGACCGACCAACTCTCAGCCCCGCTCAGCCAACTAGTTATCCCAATGGGAACTGGAATGAACCAACAGGCAGAACAACAAAAACAGATCCTTCTGCGGTTGAATAATGGACAGACTCAACACTAAGGCAAAAACAATATGGCATTGGAACAGTAGGGGCTTCACAAAAAAAGAAACCTTCCCCAAGCCTACCTTGCGAGACGCGGTGGTTCCGACATCGTCGCGCTGCAAGACTGTCGGAAAAACGTTAAACTGAGCGGATACAAACGTACCCAGGCCGGTCGCGATACATTCAGACTGATACCCTGAAATATCTCCGTCATGCAGCATGAGGTAGGTTGCACACAGATTGACTACGGGTTAACAGAGATTATGCCGCAGAGGCGGAAATAACGCTGCCTGCAAGTCCTGAGCGTCTACAGCTCTCCTAAACTAAGGAAAGGCTGTGGCTTCAGGGACCTCTTTTTCAAAGTGCAAGCACTGGCAGAAGGGCAGCAGCGTCTCTTAATAGTAGGGGATTTTAATGCGCCACACCAAGCATGGGGATACAGCCACTCCCAGATAAAGGGGAAGGAAATATGGGACCAAATGATAAAGTGCAATTTAACACTCCTTAACAATCTACTCGCACCAACCAGACAGGAAACCAGCGTGTCATACGACACTTTCCCCGACCTGGCCATGATCGGAGCGGACGTTGAGGCTACATGGCACAACACGAAAGGGAACCTAGGCAGTGATCACAGAATCATAGAGATCGTTTACCAAAACGGGGTCAAAATCAAACGCGAGAGGAAAACCCTCAAATCCATCAATTGGCAGTCCTTCCGCGACAACGGAGGGGGTTCCAGGGAGATCACCGACAAACCTGAATGCGCCAATGGCATCACGTAGCCGTGCAAAGAAGCTTAGGAGAAAATAGAATTACATTAGGAACAAGACTGGGTTGATAGCCACATGAGACAGCTGTGGCTGAAGAAAAAAAGAGGCAGAAACCGAGCTCGCCCAAAAAGTGGAAACCGTAACCTGGGAAGGGAAATAGCAGCTCTCAGCAAGGAAATTGGGAGCCATGCCCAAACACTAAATAGACAACACTGGAACGACATCTGCGATAGACCAGACGAGCAATTAAGCTCCGTAACCACCTGGAAACTATTGAGACACCTCCTGGACCCAGACAAAAACAAAGCTGATACCAGGAGAAAAATGGAAAGACTAACACAAACTCCAGGGGCCTCAGGAGGGTATGATCAACCAGACAAAAGAGGTATATAGGGGAAACAAACACCGAAACATTCCCCGACTATAGCGGCGAAAACAACGAGGAGCTAGAGCAACCAATAACCATAAGAAAGGTCCACGCTGCCTTAAACAAGCTCAGCGGAAAAACCGCGACTGGCCGAGATGGGGTCCACAATAAGATGCTTAGAAACCTCGATGACGACTCCCTTTAGCAACTAACAGCATTCATTCAATAGTGTTGGGAACGGGGGGACATACCTGGGGAGTGGAAGAATGCAAATCTAGTCCTCATCCCCAAACCAGGAAAAGAACTCAAACTTGAGAACCTTAGGCCAATATCGTTAACCTCCTGTTTAGGGAAGCTAATTTAGCACGTCATACAGAATAGGCTCAACGGATACTTGGAAAGTAAGGAACTGTACCCAGACAACATGGTTGGATTCAGACAACTATCCAGAAACGACGTCATGCTACAACTCAAAGAAAAAGTATTGGAAAGGAAGACTAGCGACACTAGAGTCATAGTGGGAGGAGACGTCAGCAAAGCGTTTGACAACATCAAACACCAAACGATCCTGTCACGCCTCAATCAATTAAATGTAGGAAGCACGCTATACGACTATATTAAAAGCTTCCTCACGAACCGAACAGTGAAGATAGAAATCGGGGGCGCAGTAAGAGAAAACATTAAGCTAGGCAACACGAGAACACCGCAGGGATCGGTGCTATATCCCGTACATTTTTTAACATTTCAATGATCGGGCTGCCTGAACGACTCAGAAAGCTAGAGGGCCTCTGCGACACTCTCTACGGTGACGGCCTCACCCTTTGGGTCGACAGAGGGGGAAGCGATGGCCAAATAGACGGCGCCCTACAAAGGGCAATCTGGGAAACGGAAAGCTATCTGAGACTAATAGGGCTAAAATGCTCGCCGGAACAATCGGTGATGCTAATCATGGGCAAGCAGCACGACAATATGTAGCTCCTGGAAAACAACACCCCGGTCCTAATTGTGGACAAGATCAGGATACTGGGTGTGTGGATACAAGAAAATGGGAGGAACACCGAAACAATACACAGACTAGAAGACACGACCATCCAATCTTGCAGGATTCTCAAGGTGATAGCAAACAAAAACGCGGGGATGAAGGAGGCGAACCTACTTAGGCTTGTCCACTTTCATCATTAGCCGAATCACCTACGCTATCCCGTACTTGAAGACAACTAAAGCAGAGAGAGACAAGGTAGACATCCTCATCAGGAAAGGTGTCAAAACAGCCCTAGCCTTAACAGCGTGCACATCAACCGAGACTATCCTCAACCTAGGAGTTTCAAACACCCGAGAGGAAACGTACGAAGCGAAACTCACGGTACAATATGTCAGACTAACTGGCATCAAAACGGTCAGATACATCCTTAGGAAATAGGGCTACCAAAGGCAAGAATCGCGAGAAGGGATAACCTCCATCCCCAAGGAAATTGCCAACAAGCTATGAATACCCCCAGACCAAGAAACATGCACCCCATGCACAACGAGGAACGCAGGAGAAGTAGAGTCCAAACACTCCAAAGCTCCTCCTCCAAAAACAAATGGTAGTGTACCCGATCACCCATACTCTCTGACGGGTACAAATAAAGTGCTTTCTTTCTCTGTGTCGAAACCTGTGACGCCACAGCATGCTGTTAGTCGCGGGACCACGAACCTTTAACGTAGGTATCTTGCAAAGCGTACCATCTCAGGGTGGGCATATTGGCGACGCTGACAACGCAACGCCCAGCCGCTGCTGAGAGCGATGAAGGCACAATGAGGCGTTGGTACTCACTCTGCAGTTCGTCATACCACGCGGACATGAGCGGAGTTTGGAAGTCTGTCCGCTGGACAACTCAAAGTTTCGCAGCTGTGTCTTCCAGGTCATCTGACAGGCCACGGCGCAACGCGCTACCCTCCACTGAGCAACTCAAGCGGTATAGTTATTTTAGCGCGTACCACGTACCGTGCTGCTGTCAAACAGGGAAGCGCGTAGAGCACGTGATAGGCTCATGTGCGAAAGCGATTTGTGCAGCATGCGGAAATATTGGTTTTGGGGGAAAGGAAATGGCGCAGTATATATATCTCTGTCTCATATATCGTTGGACACCTGAACCACGCCGTAAGGGAAGGGATAAAGGATGGAGTGAAAGAAGAAAGGAAGACGAGGTACCGTAGTGGAGGGCTCCGGAATAATTTCGACCACCTGGGGATCTTTAACGTGCACTGACATCGCACAGCACACGGGCGCCTTAGCGTTTCTCCTCCATAAAAACGCAGCCGCCGCGGTCGGGTTCGAACCCGGGAACTCCGGATCAGTAGTCGAGCGCCCACGGAAATAGAGAAGAACTTTAATTCATAGCACGCCATGAGCTCCACACGACCCCATTGCACTCGAGTGTTTGTGTTCCCATTGGAAATCGAGAATTGTTAATGTGGAAATCAAGATGCCACAGTCGACTTGTTTCAAAAGTATTGGAAGAAAGTGCCAGCATTTCTGGCCGGTGGTCATGTCTGTAGGTGTGCTGTAAGTAGGTACGAAAGCAGAAAGCGCTCGAGGCACAGTATATGTGTGATTCAGCCTGCTGGCATCGACTCATGGTGCCATGTCCAACAAAACTGTGAGCCGTGCGTCAGAGTTCAAAAGATTTCCAGCTCGCTGACCCCTGCCAAGCCCTCGCGCAACACAATACGTATCAAGAATGCATCTAAAAACGAATGTAAAAAATGAATGTGAATTAGCTCAGCGTATCTAGGATATGCAAATCGAAAGCTGTCGTCGTTCATTGTGTTCACTGGCGTTAGCGTTGACAAGGAAAGGAAGGGCGCATAGCTGGCTCCCTGGGTCAGTGTACGCCGTTAATCGTTCGTTGAAATGCGTTTCGGTGGTGAGAGAAAGATGTGGGCTGCATGCATTAGCGCTTACGGCGTTGTGGGAGACACGCGGTTGCTTTTTAAGGAAAGGAAATGGCACAGCATTTGTCACACATCTCGGCTGACACCTTAACCACCTTTTCTTACTGTGCCTAAAAAAAGGCACCCAAGCTGCTTCAGCGCACAACCTAAAACATAACTTTCGCCTAGCTGGTTCTGGAACTACTACTGAAAATTTGCATATTTTACCTGCTGCTGCAGGCGGCTGCGTTTATATGGAGGCAAAACGCTAAGGCACCCGTGTGTTGTGCGATGTGAGTGCACGTTAAAAATCCCCAGGTGGTCGAAATTATTCCGAAGCCCTCCACTACGGCCCCTTTCTTCCTTTCTTCTTTCACTCCCTCCTTTATCCCTTCCATTACGGCGCGGTTCAGGTGTCCAACGATATATAAGACATACTGCGCCATTTTCTTCCCCCCAAAATTAATTGTTATTGTCATTATTATTGTTATTCTAGCGGTCTCACTTGCCATGTGCTTGGACCCCTGCCCGCACATGTAAAACTTTACTTGGCTCCAAAGGGAAAATAAATGATTTCGAAAGATGAGCATTAGGCAATGGTAACATACATGCCAATATCCACCTGGTCTTTGAGAAACATTAGCAGGGGGAAATATGGCCACCGCGCCAGTTTCGCATCGCTTGCACCTGAACCACTTGGTGCACCTTCTTTCCTGGCACGGTGTTTTTTGTAAAGGTGTCCCTCAGGCTTTTCCATCGTGTCTGGACATTACAGCCTGCAAGTAGAGTTTCAGAGTGTTGAACTCTGTTCAACACCACATATCCTATCAAGCGCAGCTGTCAGCACGCCTGTCTAAAGCACTCGAGCGCTGTCCTGTCGCACAAAGGCAATGACATAGTCAGGCAGGTACACTGCTCTACAATCTATGCTGGTACTGGAGAACAGGTACAGAGACTATATTTGCTGTGGCAGTTGCAGAGTACTTGTTATAAGAGACCAACTGGATTTAACTTTCTTCGCTGGCTGGCTGGCAACCTTGGTCGCACGGAAGGGCACGTGTCTGCTTCTAGCTCTGTGTTTTCGCTTTTTGCTGTCTTCTCGCGTGTGGCGTGGGTCGGACAGTGCCCTCCGTGAGACCGAATGCTGACGACGCCCCTGCGGAGAAATTCCCGGCAATGTGGGCGCATTCTCAAGTGAGAAAACCCAACCGGAACCCTCAGGGGCAAGCTAGGCTTAGCTCGGCGCTGCCGAGCGAGGCCGCGCTACACGGCTGCATGGATTCTGCGTTGTTGACGACAGCTACGCAGATGCCCGCTGTGTTGCCACCTGACGCAGCCTCCACCACGTCCACGCAATCGTCAGCGCCTCCTTGCCTCCAGTCTGCCCCGTCTTCCGATGCTACGACTTTGGCCTGTGACATGGACTGCTCCACCGCCGCTGTGCCCGTGACACTCCGTCAAGAAACTGTGCCCGCCGCCCCGAATCAGTATTCCCACCAAGGGCCGTCACCAGCGTCTGAGCCTCCTCCACAGATGCCTCCCGTGAGTCAAGGCTCTCTTCCGCCTGCTGCGAACTTGTTCCGCGTTACCATCAAGCCTACAGTGCGCTTTGATATGACTGCCATCTCTGCCCGGAATGTTCAAGCTACAATTCACCACGCTCTTGGCTCTTCGAACTACTGCGGGTTTGTCTTCCATCGCCCATCCATCACCATCACGGTAAACTTGCCATCCTTGATGGACGCCCAGAAAATGTGCGCAGTTACGCGGATCCCCCTGGATGACAGCAAGCATGTCCCGATGCAAATATATTTTGCAACGGGTCCTGTGACACCCTCCGGCTGCTAAACTCACGCAGTACTGTAAGCACGGCCTATGCGGCGCCGGGGCTCATACCTGCTCATCCTGCAAGGCCCGTTGACTCTCCCGAAGTACCTTACCTACTACGGTGCGATCGTCAAACCACAGCCCTTCCAACCTCGTCGTATTTTTCATCACTGCCACAAAGGACATGCAAAATACCTGTCCTAATCCAGCAGCTGCGGCCGACATGAATGAACCGACAGTTCCTTGTGCCCTGTGTAAATCGCCGGACCATGACATTCACTCCCCCGCTTGTCCAAAGAAGCAAGCGAAGAAGTTTCAAAAGTTGCCTGCAAAAATGGATGTTCCTACAAATAATTGCTTTGCATTCCCATTCCAAAAACCTTTATTTCCATCAGAAGGGAGGCCCCATACTGCCTACCCCCGGCACGCAGGTCTGGGGGTAGGGGCCGGGACCCCCGCGATTAAAGGCAGGCAAAGAGTTGCTGGCTATTCGCGGCCTCCACCGCCAGATGAATGGCTTGCTTCTGCTTGATGGGGTCCGTGCTCCGCAGAAGGGTCTCCAAGGCTTCTCTACAATCAATTCCTTCGTTAGCCTCTGGGGAGTCTACACATTCCCAAATTACAAAATGTGGAGAGAGGGGGACCTAGATCACGTAATTGCTTTGCAGCTCTCGCATGTGACGACAACGACTTCCCTGAACTTCCTTTATCTGAGCCCGCTGCTCACCATACGTCTCCTCACCAGCGTACATATGCACAAGCGGCTCACCTTCCCGGATCAAATGGTACGCCAAAACGTCCAGTGTATACACCACATGTGGATACCACAGATGAAGACACAGTTTTAGACAATGCAATCGCGGAGGCTCGCCGCCGACTAGACGAACTCACCCAGCGCCGGGAACAGGGTCGTTCTCAATCCTTTCGAAGAATTCTAATAACTCGGGAGCAATCATCAGAGGAATCACCTCGAGTAAGCACTGGGCCACAATCAGGTGCCGACCTCCTGTTAGCCGTGACTACCCCGACAGTGGATAAAATATTAGCGCTGATGAAGCAGGCGACATCCCTTATCGTGGAAGCTCTTCGACCTCATCATCGATAGCGCATCATCATCTATGGTGGTGCATAGGAACTGTCGAGGATTCGCTAATAATGCCTCTGAAGTGAACATCCGCCTTCGCGACGGAATGCTGAAGGCATGGGCGTTCCTACTGCATGAGCATAATTCACATCCACGCCTTTCAGGTTTCTGCGCATACCATTCTCCCTCTATCCCTGATCGCCGTTGCACCGCCTCCTCCCTCAGCGCAGGTAAATCTGCAATTTATATTCACAGTTCAGTTCCGCACACACCGCTCGACCTTTCACGGTGGTGCAACACACGTCAAGAGGTTGTCACCCTTCTCGTAAAACCTGCACGCACACCCTTTGTCCTAGTTTCTTTTATAGTCGTTATGGCTCTGCACCTCCCAATCTGGAATGGGTTCGTTTTCTATGCTCTACCAACTCGGGTATCCCTATTCTAGTTGGTGGTGACTTAAACGGCGCACACACTGCGTGGGGTTACCCATCGGATTCCTCAAGGGGTGCACACATTCAATGGAGCTTTTCGGATCATTTCTTTCAACATTTAAACCACTCAAATACATCTACCCGCCCACGAGCTGGCCCGTATTCACCTGATTTGACATGGTGGTTAGGCCCCGGTAACCCTCGTTTGGCTGTTGATTCTGATACTTGGGGTAGCGATCACAGCCTATTTTTATCTCACTCACGTCGACGCGTCTACGGAAAATACGCCGCACTGTACGAATAACATCACGGGACTCTGTACGCGCAGACAATCATTTATCTACATTCAAGCTCTCTTCAGCACTGTCTACTTTCTCTGCTGTTCTCGCTACTCACATAATTACCACTGCTGTAAATGAAGGCGACCCAAACCCGGACATACATCTCTTGAATCTGTGGGCTCTTCGTCGCCAGGCGGATCTTTACGCTACTCGTCACCCCGATGACCCATCGGCTCTTCCTACTCTTCACCGCGCTACCGCACGGGCGCGGCGCTATGCAAAGCGGCTAGGCAGGCAACGCTGGGATACATGGCGTGCCCGATTGTCCTCTACGCAGGCCAATCGACATGTTTGTAGAGTGTTTCACGCCATGGAGCACCCTTCTCAGGATGCAGATTACACAGAAAGCATTCTCCTCGCGCTAAATGTGGATTAGGACACATTTGTACAACAAGCGGCCCGTCAATTTTTTCCAAACCATGACTGCAACGCTACTTCTCCGCCTTGCATTGGTTACAGAGCCCTTCGATGGGATTAATTCTGACCTCACCATGACAGAGCTGCTGGCTTTTATTGAACGTTTAAAAACTACTAATCCTGGGCACGACGGCATACCTAACTCCTTATTCCGTAACTTGGAAGGGAGGGCTTTGCAAACCCTACTTGATACTTTTAACGAAGTGTGGCTTTCTGGCTTCATGCCGGGAGACTGCAAGCATTCTATTGCGGTTCCAATACCCAAGTCAGGTCAGCCTCCAGTATCTCTCTCCGTATCTCTCTCTCTCGGTCTGGACCCCGTAGAGTATCTGTTACGGGTCCAATGGACTTATTTTTGGAAATGTGGCCGAAGGTTTGAAGGTTGCTTCACGTCCGCCTTAGGTTGGCCCGGTATTGCACTGCCTCCGGGATCGGCCTTGTCTTTAGCGCGTCTCAACTATCCTGTCTTTCTATCCCATCCATCTTTAAACTCTCCTACTAGCTGCACGTGGTACCGATTGTGGCTCGGCTTGAGCCAGTGGGCAGGGCTGCGCTCTTTCCTTTTCTTTCTTCCTGGCAATAGACAGACAGACAGTATCTCTCTCGTCCCTTCGTTCAAGTTCCCTTACGCCTACCATCTGCAAGCTTTATGAAAACATTCTAGCCGCACGCTTGTCGTGGTGGCTGGAATACCATGATTGTTACCCAGACTCCCAAATTGGCTTCCGCCCAAAAATTGGAACGCAGGACGGCCTTGCTACTTTGGCTGCTGACGTGCTTGACTATTCTCCGCAGAGTCACCTTGTAGGAACCGCAGTGGCTACAGACATAACAAAGGAATATGATAACATCCTTCACTCTGCCATTCTTTCCTCCCTTCAAGCTCTTGGTCTGCCTCACCGGTTCCTTCTCTCCATTCACGATTTTTTAGCAAATCCAACCTTCAACGTGCGTGTCCACATAAAGCGCTTTGGTAACTTGACTTCCAATAGAGGAGTGCCGCAGGGCTCCGTTCTCGCCCCCACATTATTTAATGTGGCTTCAATTCCTCTTTTTCGAGCCCTAGAGACCATCCCTTCTATCCGCGTGTTTGCGTATATCGATGATATAACCTTGTGGTGCTGTCATCGAGATGCGTCTATTCATCAGTCGGTCATTCAGCACGCACTGGATTTATTGACATCTCCCCTCTCACCTCTGGGCCTAACACTCTCTCCTACTAAATCATGTGTCATTCACATTGGAAATAAAGCCGGTTAACAGAAAGCTCCCCCTTTAAATTTTACGGTACATAATTCTCTGATTCCTCAGGTAGAAACTGTTCGTATTCTTGGTCTTCTCCATACATCTAGGACGTAGCACCCCGTGGCTGACAGCCACCGTAAATCAGCTCACGCTACTCTAGGTCTGATATGTCGCATAGCTATGCGCTCTGGTAGCGCACGTGCTCATACGGCCCGCCAGCTTGTGCGCTCTATCCATCGGCCACGGATTGTATATCAGGCACAATTTCAACGTCTCACCCTCAGAGAGTGGGACTCCTTTGAAGCTATCAATCATGGGGCTATGCGCGCCATAACATATCTGCCTCGTTTAACACCCATACCTGTGCTACAGGAGTTCGCCCAACTTAATGCACTCAGTGAACGCATCGACCAACGGGTGGCAAATAGAGCTCGGAACTGTCTCTCCAACTTGATCGTTTAAAGACACTTCCTCCGTGGTCATATTGCCAGCTCACTGACAATCGCCCCACTTTTTCCCCGTCGGTATCAGCAGCGTATCTGCCTGAAGGGTGCATATTATACACGGATGCATCACATTCTGCAGAGAGGGGAGTTACTGCTGTGTATAGTCCATCTGATCCGCATCTCAACTCTCGCACGACGTATACTGCAGATACGTGCACTCCTCTGGCATTGGAAGCCATTTATAATGCCATTGCTTCCCTTCCGCTCGTTCCAATATTCAATACAGTTCATATTTACACCGACTCCCGCGCCGCCCTTAAACAGCTTAAGGCTGTTCGACGGAAATTACAGATTTCACAATCAATTCATGTGCTCTGCGCAAAGTATAGATGTCCTGTGCGCATACACTGGATTCGCGGCCATGCCCAGGATCCACATAACATTCAAGCGGATGCTATGACTCATCTTCATACATCAGACGATCCGCCACCTTCCCATCTTCCTCCTGATCCGTTCCTGTCCCATGTTTTCGATTCCGAAGTCCTGCGCCAGCAAACACGCGCTCTAATTTCACCGTGTTCGCAATCGCTCCCCCGTAGTCTTACTCGGCAGAAGGAGGTATCCGTGCGCCGCGTTCGGGCAGGGGCGGCTCTGACACCATCTGTCCGTCATCGGTGGCATGTCAAAGATCTGCCAGCACCTGAAAGGTGCCCTCACTGTAGCGCTGCACCGGACATTTGTGATCTGCGACACTTGTTGTGGACGTGCCCAGCTACGGTTGTTATAAGAAAACGGCTCCTCAGGGAGGTGGGCCTGCGGTGGAACCGCGAAAGGGACTACGTGAAGTGGACTATGTACAATGGTTTCATTAGCAACCCCTGCGACTACCTCAGCGCAACGGGTCTTCACTCCTTTTAACTTTCAATCCCGTGCATTCCCACCCCCTTCCCTTTTTTTCAACCTTTGCCTCATGGCACACTTCTCGAAATAAAAAAACTTTCTTCGCTACAATGCACACAGCTACAGTGCGCAAGACAGTTGCGCCAGCAATTATACAAAAGTTCAATTTGAGCATTTTTGGTAGCATTTTGAGTAGTTGCCTCGCTAGCATGCCACTAATTTGACTATTGATGCACTTTGGTATGGCTGTTAGATCTGAAATTGCAATTAATCTAAAATCCAACAGATTTCTGTGATCAGTTCAGCACCCCAAAAGTAACTGAACAATTACAAAAAGTAATTGATTACTATTGTTTTATTCTCCTTTCCACTTTTACCAGCGCAAGACATGGACTCCATGGAATGAGCCAGTGTGAATTCCAGGATCTGTTGCCTGCTACAATTCGTACGTTGTTAATTTTCATCAAAAAGCAACTTGTGATAAAAGCTGTTCTTGTCAATGTATTTTTCCGCCTCACCTTGAAAACATTAGGAGCGCCACTCAGTGTGTGTAGGTGTACGCCCTGGAGGAAAGGACCGAGTTGCAGTATGCGAAGACTTTATGCACCAGCTAGGAGTTTAAAACCGCACGAGAAGTAGCTAACACTGCAAAATGCTCCGCGCATCGTTGTCCGCAATCATAAAAGAAATGCGAAGCGGGGAATATGGCGCTAGTAAAATGCAGGCCGCTCAGGATAGCATTTCCGGACATCCTCGCTCGTGCGGCTTTTCGGCTGTGCGACCAGATTCCTCGCTAGCACAAATGTTCGCCACAAGGTTCAGGTTCTCAAAGTTATACCGGTCGTTATAACCCGTTCTTCGAGTAAGAAATAACTGATTACTACTAACCGACTACCGAGTTATAAAACTGTTTTCGTGAACGTTACCCTGAGCTCCGAGCGGCCATTTCAGCTCTACAAAAATGAGCAGCCTGTCTAGGGCGCTCAACTGCTGTGCTACGGCACAAATGAAATACTTGCGTGGCTGCAGGCTCACTTTGAACCACGATGCTCGAACTTCAGTCACTTGTATGACTACGCCCACTGGTGTCGAAAGCCTACTTAGATATTTCGATTCGTTTCCTCGCAGAGGGTCCTAGAGCGCCTTAGACAACATCGTGGTCACGTCTATATTCGTAAAAAGCTGCATTTTTATTAAAGAAGTTTTCCAAACTAGTAATCTTTGCACTGTCACGAAAGGACATGTCGCTGTTCGTCGTTCCTGCACTGCGGAAGAGTTCTAGAGGCCACTACAATGTGCTTGCGGGCGAGGGAACACGCGACGTGCAGCTCGATGTATGGGACCGCCGTGCATGCTGCGAGCTCAGCGGCGCGGTTGAAGCTCTTTGACCACGGCTAGCAACCCAACCTCCAGGTTTCAAGCAGGCGCAGGATGGGTGCCCTTACTTTGAAAGGTACACGTGCAGCAATGTAAACATACCTGGGTCGCATCCAAGTTCCGTGACGACATTGGTCCACGCTTCCGTCTTTTTTTTTGTGGTCCTTATAATCCGACCTTGAACTGTCCCGTAAAATGGGACGCTTCTGAGCAGCACAGATCAGCCGGTCATTGAACTCGACACGAGCTGCCTTTGTGGTCATCGCCATGTCGCGAGTGCCATGCAGTCCAAGCTGACCAAGAACATAGAGCGCGCGCGAAAAGCATGCGCCGGCGAGGAAAATGGAAGTGTTGACAAGCCAGTGAGCTATGATTGGCTGTCCCTGCTGGCCGCTTCCGGCAGCGTCTGAAGACGCGCGTCAAATATCTGGCGGGGCCAGGCAGGCCTCGGCGGGCGTTTTTTTTTTTTTTTTGAGGTCGGGTGTCAATCACGCGCTGTGAGGCGAAGAACGGCGACAAAAACGCTCCATGTATCCCGGGCTTAAGGGAAGGAATAAAGGAGAGAGTGAAAGAAGAATGGAAGAAAGAGGTGCCGTAGTGGAGGGCTCCGGAATATGCTGCAATATATCCGCCGTACCGTTCATTGGGTGACCAACCTATCGCGATCAATCATTACCTGCCACATGCCACGGTGGCAGGGTGGGCGCGCTGCCTATCCAGTGTGCGGAATGCTATGACAGCAGGTTCTTGGAGTTTGTCACCAACGCCACTGCATGAAAGCGAGATATAGGTGTCCACTGACCCAGGGAGCCAGTAGTGCGCCTTTCATGATATATTATGTCATCTGCAACGTTGTCAACGCCAATGAACGCCGGCGACTCACTTGTCTTCTTTCGTTTTTTAGTAAAGGAGATGGCGGAGCAAATGTCTCACATATCTCGGTGGACACCCGAACCGTGCCGTAATGGAAGGGATAAAGGAGGGAGGAAAATAGGGGGCGCTGCGAGCGCGCGACGTGAGCAGACGTGTGTCTCTTCGGCTCCGCCGATTTTCGGCTGGGGCCACGTCCCAAATCCTTCTACCCAGGCAAAACTGGCGTCAAACGAGCCGGAAAACGAAGCGGAACACCTGGACTCCGAATTCGTCCAGGTAGGCCGATTTTCTTTAAATTTACGGCCGTTTTTCGACCGACCACGTCGGCGCCGTCGTTAAGCCTAACGGCGTCGCCAACGCCTGGCCTGATGGAATTGGCCCTCCGAGGACAAGATGGCGACTTCCGCGCAAGTAGTGCGCGGCTACGACCCTGAGGTTATGTTGTGGACCTCGGTGCCCACCACCGGAGATTCAAATTCGACGGTTACTCCCAAAATTCGGAGTCAAGGTTTGCTTCAAGCGGCTGCACGCCGCTCCCAAGACAAAGCCCAGATGGCGGCGTTCGGCGCCGCCCCGGCCGCCGGTTCGTCGGTCGGAAACGTGAACGCTCCCGCGACACGCGCCACGGGAAGCAAGGACAAGGCGTTCTCGAAGTGGAAGCCGCGTCCAATGCCCAAACCGACACCTGAAGACTACGTCATAGTTATAAAGCCCAGAGAAAGCGTTTCTCTTCACGAGGCGTTCACAGAAACCGGCTACGGCACTGCCATTTCAGCGTACCTCGGGTTGAAACGGGCCCGCGCCATCTCCGTTCTACCCTCACGAGAGCAAAACCTCATCATTGTGCATACCCCGGACATCGAGGCGGCCGACCAGCTTATCGGGGACTTCGCTGTAAATTCACACAATGGGTCGATCCCGCTTCGGGGTTACCTAAGACAAGACAGCGGCAACATATGCCACGGCGTGATCGTGGTCCGTAACTCGGACACCACGGAAACTCTTAAAGACCGAGTGTGCTGGCGCGCCGGCACCATCCTGGAAATCCGGAAGTTCGGGACATCCAACAAAGCACGCATCACTTTCGCGCGTAAGGAGAAGCCCCGTTACGTACATTATGACAACATGGTCGTCTCTGTGAGAAACTACTACAAAACTATCCCGGCGTGCGGCCAGTGTGGGGTCGTCGGGCATCGCGCTGATGCGTGTCCAAACCTGCGATTGAACACCTGTGGACTCTGCGGATTCCAAGCTCCGCTAGTGGAGGGGGTGCGGGCTCCTCACAACTGTGTTCTCCGGTGTTCTCTGTGCGGTGGCTCCCATGCCACCAACTCTCGTGACTGTGCAGCAAAATTACGCACACCCAAGACGAAAAAAAAACGGCGTCCAAGAAGAAAAGCCGCTATCTTGGGCCTCCCGGCGATCAGCATGGCCAGGAAATCTCCAACACCGAGAACCCACCTACCGGAGGTGCTGCAAAACAACCATCCAAGGTGTCGCCACCACACGGCGGACTGGCGAAACAGTCGACAGAAACGCGCGGTGATACCAGGGCCTGGGTCAACGCAGTCAAAAATGGCCACCAGGTGAGAGGTTCGGGTGGGGCTGCTTCTCTCTCCCCCCTTTCCACTCCCTTTCGAAGGGCGCATAGCGCCGAGCAAGATCAAATAGCAGCACTCAGGGCCCAAAATGAGATGCTGCTAAAGAAAATTAACGAATTGGAATCTAAAATCAACCAGTCTACTTCTCCTCCCTCGCCTCCCGCGGCTGAGGTAATGGAGAGTGAGCTCGTGGTACCGAAGGCGGTAACAAGTTTGGAGGCCGCATTCGAGGCCCGCCTCGGGGCCACAGAGGCCCGATTCGCCGCTATAGAAAATCAAATTTCAATGATGGTAAACGCCATCTCCAAATTGCAAGACACAATCCCCGCGATGATGGCCCAACAAATTGCGAATGTCTTGCGCTCCTCGCGCAGGCCCGGCGATCCCTTACCCGGCCGCCCTCGCAAAACTTCTAGACGCACCCCCGAGGTAGCCGACGACGACAACTGCTCACTCTTTGGTATGGAGGATACCCCCCTTCCTGCGAGTGTTGGCTCCGGAGCAGTGTCAGTACAACCCCCCTCAATCTAAATGACCATGGCGAGCAGCCCTAAGATCAGGCGCTCCCCAAGAACCAATTCGGCCACCCCCGTCCAAATTGTCCAGTGGAACTGTCGGGGCTTCCGTTCTCGCGCAAAGAGGGCGGATCTCCGACTTTACCTTTCAACTTTCGATTCTCTTCCCGCAGTGGTTGCCCTCCAGGAGCCAGGGAGTGGCGTCACCCTCACAAATTACATCCCCTTTCAGCAGGACCCCTCTTCCTGCGTCTGCGTGCATAAAAATTATACGGCTAATCTAGTTGACTTCGAACTTTACACAGATTATTCCTATGTGATGGTGACACTTCTTCCGCTCAAGAAACAAGATGCACCACTCCACGTACTCAGCATATACTGTTCCACCAAACTCAAAAATGTAACGTTCGCAGCACTATTTAGCCGCGCTCTAAAGGCTGCGGGCAGGCACCCCTGGTGATTGTGGGCGATTTCAACGCCCACAGTACACTATGGGGATATGTGCGTGAAGAGAAGCGGGGACGCAAGCTGGCGGAACTCGCGTCCACGCTGGGCCTGACTCTTCACACTGACCCTGCATATCCAACGCGGCTGGGTAATTCCGTGACCCGGGATACATGTCCGGATCTCACCTTTACCAAAAACATAGTACACGCAGAATGGATCAACACCGAGGAAACCCTCGGTAGTGACCACTGCCTTATCAATACCACCGTAAAAACTAAACCATTGGCAAGACCCCACGCACAAGCTCGGCTTCCAAACTGGAATAAGTTCCGGCAAAACTACATCAATTCGGCGTCTACCCACGAACAAGGCTACCACGCGTGGGCACAAGGATTGGTTACACACCTTCGTTCGGTGGAAACACAAATTCAACTCTCGGAGGCCACTCCGGAGGTAGACAACCACCTTCTGCACCTCTGGGAGGCGCGGCACAGCCTCGTCCGCAGATGGCGCCGCCAAAAACGTAACAGAAAGCTCAAAATTCGTATCGCCGAGCTCACCCAGCGAGCGGCAGAGTACGCGGCCCAACTCGCCGACTCGAACTGGGTAGACCGCTGCAACACGGCGGCCAGACAAATGTCGAGCCGGAGCATGTGGCGCCTTTTCCGCGCCCTAATTGACCCGACTCAAACCCGCGCCGAGACACAAAAACATCTCCAACGAGCTATTCATAGCTTCGATGGAAATACATCAAAATTAGCATGAAAACTGCGCGACCAGTATCTTTGCACTAAGCAGGAACCCGGAGGACCCGCGTTCTCGTATGCAGGTTCAGAGAACGCGAATCTGGATCAACCGTTCTAGTTGCATGACCTCAAGGCGGCCCTAGCTAAAATGAAACGAGGAACGGCACCGGGCAGGGACAAGATAACTGTGAAAATGCTTGCTAATCTTCCCGATCCCGCCTACGAAACCCTCCGCGCTTTCATCAACTCGATCTGGCTTGGTGAGGCACCTCTACCAATTGAATGGAAGACCGCCCTGGTAACTTTCATTCCGAAAGCCGGCAAAGCCATAAACACAGACAACCTCCGCCCTATCTCCCTCACGTCTTGCGCGGGAAAGCTGATAGAGACCATGGTGCGGGATAGGCTGTCTGGGTTTCTGGAAAATGAACATACATTCGCAGACACCATGTTCGGTTTCCGCCCGCAGAGGTCCGCTCAACATGTTCTGCTTCAACTCGACCGAGAAATTCTCAACCCTGTCGAATATCCCTTCAACGATAAGGCAGTACTCGCCCTTGACTTGAAGGAGGCTTTCGACAATGTCACACACGAAATCATCCTGCAACATCTCTCCCAAACGAACTCTGGACATAACACGTTTCATTACATCAAGCAATTTCTCTCGGATCGACGAAGTTTCATCCGAATACAAGACGAAGAACACGGCCCATATAAACTGGGAACTAGAGGAACCCCACAGTGTGCGGTCCACTCGCCATTACTTTTCAATCTGGTCATGATGAAACTCCCGGCTCAGCTGGCGAAGGTCGAAGGCATCCAGCACGCGCTGTACGCCGACGACATAACCATCTGGGCCAAACACGGATCGGTTGGAGACATTGAGGCCAACCTGCAGCAAGCGACGGAGATTGTGGACGCTTACGCCCGCCGCTGCGGCCTTCAGTGCTCACCGTCCAAATCCGAATTTGTGCACATTCGCCCGTCGCTTCAGTGCGCCACCAAAATGGAACTATCTCTGGCCAGCGGCCCGATACTCGAACACGATGAGATTAGAGTACTTGGTCTCCTTATCCACAAATATCGACGGGCTGATACCACACTAGCAAAACTGCGCAAGGTGGGGGACCAGGTGGGCCGGATGGTCCGCCGGGTTTCCAACAAACGCGGGGGGTTACGGTGCAGAGACGCTTTGCGGCTGGCGCATGCATTCGTGACCAGTCGAGTCCTCTAGTCGACTCCTTACCTCCACCTGCGCAAGTTTGATGAGAACGCCGTCGAAGTGATTCTCAGAAAGATGTACAAGCGTGCCCTCGATCTCCCGATCACCACATCCAACCAGCATCTCATGGGCCTGGGGATTGTTAACACATTCGCGGAGCTACGGGAGCCGCACTTGACAAATCAATACACAAGGCTTTCAAAAACGCCTTCGGGTCGCCGCCTATTAGCCCGACTACACATCCACCACGCAACACTTACGGAAGAGCGTGTACGCATTCATGAAATCTGGAGATACGCCCTGCACGTACGCCCTCTTCCGGCCAACATGACACGTGACGACCACAGTGGCAGGCGCCTTGCGCGGGCGGAGGCACTGGCCCGTCACTATGGGAACAAACATGGCATCTTCTGCGTGGACGCCTCAGGCCCTCACTATGGGGTTGGTACACGGCCGCAGTCGTCCACCAAAAAATCGTGGTGAATGGCCTAACGTTCCGAGCTCAAGACATAACACATGCGGAAGAAGTTCCCATCGCGTTAGCCGCCGCAGACCAGGAGTCGCGAGTGATCGTCACCGACTCGAGAGGGGCCTGCAGGAATATTAAAACAGGGGTACATTCCTCTCTTTGCGCATCGCATCCTTCAAAACAGTAACTACCTCGGGGCCCCCGCGTCTCGAACGATTGTATGTGCTCCAGCTCATATGGGCCTCGAAGGCAATGAAACGGCAGACGCCGCCGCCCGCGCGCTCACTCTCCGGGCAACGCCTTCAGACCCTTTGGATACGGATCCCGAACCCAATCCGGCCCTCACTTTTCGAGAAATTACTGAATTATTCCAATTCGGCCATGCAATTTATCACAAGCCTTGTAAGGGCCTCACAAAGGTGGAGGAACGCACACTCCTCCGCCTTTACACCAAAACGCTGCTGTGCCCGGCAGTTTTAAAACACTTTGATCCTGCCTGTACAGGAGAATGCCCACACTGTGCGGAGATGGATGGAAAAACCTTATTTTCGTCAGAGAGCATGTGTGGACGATTCCGTGTCAGATGGCCATCAACCCATGGCTGACGGCGACCTGGGTGGCCCACTCCACGGCCCTGGTCTGGTCGACCGGGTCTGAGCTGGCCAACACGGCCTCCCACTGCTCGAGGGAAGGATCACGCATAATGTCCGCCGGTGGCGGTGCTATGCTACAGCTCCATAATATGTGGTCATAGGTTGCCAATTCGTGACACCATTTGCACTCCGGCTGAATGTCCGGGTAGATTTTGCTCAATACGTATGGGTTGAAGAAACATCTAGTCTGCAATCGTCGCCAGACGCATTCCTGCGCCTTCACCAATTGCTTGTGCGGGGGTGGGTAAATCCTCCGCTCAAGTCTGAAATGATTAGTAATGTCATGAAAGGATACCAGCCCATCTCTCGTGGACCTTCCCGGGACGTCCAGCTCGCCTACTCGGCTGACGAAACCTCGAGCATTCATGTGAGCCGTCTCGTTCCCAGGGTTCCCAGAGTGTGCAGGTACCCAGACAATTTCCGTCTCCGTAATCCCTCGCTCCGTGGCCCGATTCAGCAACCGCGCCGCTGTGACAGATATTCTGCCCCTCGCCAAATTTCGGATGGCTGTTTTTGAATCGCTGAAGATCAGGTCAGCATTACTACTAGTCATAGCTAGTGCTATCGCCGCTTCCTCTGCAGTTTCTGGGGAGCGGGTTTTGACTGATCCAGAGGCGATCAAGCGTCCTCGCCCGTCCACCACCGCAATTGCAAATGCATCCTTGTCCTTATACTCGGCGACATCTACATAGACTGCCCCGTTGTACTTCCCGTACTTAGCATGTAAAGCTTTGGCTCTTGCCTTCCTGCGGTCCTCATGATGTATTGGATGCATGTTCTTGGGCAAAGGTTTTATGTACAAGCCCTTGTGCATTTCCCGCCTCATCTGAATTTTCGTGTCACCGGCTGGAACGTCAACTCCAATGCCGATCCTTTCCGATATGTCCCTTCCTGCTTTTGTTTTTGAAAGCCTACCGAGCTGCATCACCAAGTGCGCCTCCCGTAGTTCTTCTAGGGTGTTGTGCACCCCTAATCCCAGCAGCCTTTCGGTAGACGCATTTTGAGGCAACCCAAGGGCCGCTTTATACGCCTGCCTAATCATAGCCTCCACCTTTTCTTTAACCGCCGCGTCCAACTTCAAATAAGGTGTCGCATACACTATTCTACTGAGCACAAATGCCTGCACTAGCTTACACAAGTCTTTTTCCTTAATACCTCTCTTACGATTGGCGATTCTCCTGATTAGCCGCACGGTAGCATTGACCGTATTTTTAAGCCTTTGCAAGGACTCGCTATTCTTCCTGTTAGTCTGCAGATACATACCCAGGATCCTGATCGCGTGGACCTGAGCAACCGGTACTCCCCCCACTTTCACCTCTAAAGGTGGTGGCGGCGTATAGTGCCTCGCATGTATCCCTCTTGGTTTATCCCTCAGAACAAAAAGCTCGGACTTGGGCTGAGAGCACGAGAGTCCTGCTTCCCCTGCTAGCTCCTCCACAATATCCACCGCCTGTTGTAGAGTTTCTTCCAACTGTGCGTCACTGCCTCTTGTTAACCATAGAGTAATGTCATCCGCATAAAATGTATGTTTAAGTCCCGATATCCCTAGCAGCCTGGGTGGTATCTTGATCAACGCGAGATTAAATAGGAAGGGCGATAATACCAACCCTTGCGGTGTCCCACTGCCCCCCAATGGGAAGGGATCCGATTTCATTTCTCCGACTACAATCTCCGCAGTCCTACCCTCCAGAAACGATCTGATGTACCGGAAGGTTCTACCCCCCGGTCCTATGTCTGATAGGTTCCTCAATATTGCCTCATGGGTAACATTGTCAAAGGCCTTAGTGAGGTCGAGCCCCAAGATAGCCTTGGTGCCCGTGCCGTACCCAGGATCAACCACGTCTTTTTTGAGCTGTAACATGACGTCCTGCGTCGATAAATTAGCCCTGAAGCCAATCATTGTTTCAGGTATCAACTCATTGTCCTCTACATAACCCTGAAGCCTGTTCAAGACCACATGCTCCATCAATTTGGCCAAGCACGACGTTAGCGAGATGGAACGCAGATTCTCAATGCAGAGCTTCTTCCCTGGTTTAGGAATAAATGTAATCCTAGCATGTTTCCACTCTGGCGGAATCTCCCCGGCCGCCCAATATTTATTCATCAAATTCGTGAGTGCCCCTACTGACTTGAAATCCAGGTTCCTCAGCATTTTATTAGTAACCCCGTCCGGACCCGCTGCTGACGTGGTACGAAGCTGGCCCATTGCAAACTCAACTTCCGCCACCGTAAAGTCTGCATCCAATTCAAGGTTTTCCTCTCCGAGTAATCCGGCAAGCAACCGCCCGCCTCTCTGTTTATGTAACGACTTCGGAGTTCATGTATAAATTCCCCAATCGTGCCTTGATACCGATGCACTAACCTAGCCATTTGCCCCTTTTGCGCAGATTTGGTTGCGGCCGGGTCTAAAAGGTGCCTCAACAACTGCCATGTTTTTTTGCATCCGAATTGCCCATTCATCCGGTCACAAATCTGCCCCCACTGTTGACACTGCAACTCCAATGTGTAGGCTTCGATTTCTCGTTCTAGCTTGGCCATCTTCCTACGGAGGACACCATTATGCCTTTGTTTCCTCCACCTCCGAAGGAGACTCGCATGTGCTTCCCACATATGTAACAATCTAGAGTCAGCCGTAAAGCCCTCCTCCTCCGTCGGAACCTCTTCTGTGGTACTCTTCACGGCCTGCTTGAGCGTGTCAATCCAGGCTCATAAGTCCTCGATTTCCCCGTTCACTATGTCATTCCTGTATTGCCGAAATCGGTCCCAGGCCGTCACTCGAGTTCCTTTCACCGTGTCTTTGTGCTTAGCAGCACTAAATATCGTGGAAAGGATATAGTGATCACTTCCCAGTGGCTGTCCCGTGTTTACCCACTGTTCATCCCTGATACCATTCACAAATGTGAGGTCTGGAGAGGTGTCTATGCTTACGCTGTTGCCTATCCTGGTATGATCTAGCGGGTTGTTTAAGATCGTCCATCGCAGGTCCTGGGCAACCTGCCAAAGCTTATTTCCCTTCGGGCTGGCTCGGATGTAGCCCCACTCCGGATGAGGCGCATTGAAATCTCCCACCACGATGAGTTGAGACCTAGCCGCTAGCCGTTGCGTCTTTATCAGAAGGTCTGGCAGGCCCACCCCCTTATCTTTTGGAGAAGAGTATACATTAAGAACAAATAGACTCTTATCGTCCTTTCTTTTGGGCAAAATCTCCAGCAGGACGTAGTCCTCCCTGCTGCTATCTATGGTATGCTGAATCACTGTGGTGTTGCGATGGACTAACACGGCCGTGAAGACGCTCAATACGCCCCCTCGATCAATCTCTGGTGGTGTAAATGTCTTAAATCCCGGTAATTTCACCGAGCCGCTAGCCTCCTGCAAAGCTATAATGTCCGGCTTACTATCCAGATTTTGTATGTGCAACTGCAGGTTCCCCCGCTTGCGACGGAAGCCCCTGCAGTTCCACTGCCAAACCTCACTTTGCTGGCGAGGGGCCATGGTGAAGCCCTAGGTTCACTAACATCGGCTCTTGGCCGATTACGGGAGGCAATCTAACCTCTAGCATAGCATTTAGCTGTTTAAACATGTCCATTACCTGGGTCTGGAAACCCCGCATGTCATTGGTGAAGGCGTCAAGACGCTCCTCAATGTTGCCTAGTCTAGCTTCTATCCTGTCGACCCGGCGATCCAGCCTATCCTGTCTTTCTTCCAGTTTTCCTGCTCTCTCCGCAAGGGTAAGCATGTCTCTCTTAAGACAAGTGACTGTAAATACTGGCTGCGGCGTGTCCGTCGCCGAAGTTTCTGCTACTCTCTTTGCACGACCTCCCTCATCTGCCGGAGGTGGCCTTTTGACCGTCCCCCGATTCTCCACTTTCTCCACTTCCATAGCTGTGTTATCGTCCACGCGAGAAGCGTTCGCCTGCGCCGCTTGCTGTGGGGCTTGGGCCAACGGCGTCTGTACCCTGTCTACTCTGCCGGGTTTAAGCGCGCGTTCCATCTCTGCTATCCTAGCTTCCATCTTTTTGATAGTTTCGGCTTGCTGCAGCACCTGCCTTTGTAGCTCCTTCTCTCGAGCAGTCTCATTTTGGGAGCCCGCGTTGGGCCAGCTCACCTTTTTCCTCGTGGCACTTGGGCTTCTTCCATGACCGGAACCTTGCCCTCCTCCTTTGCCAGGCTCGGGTCCGAGCAGTGGCGGGAAGGAGGCTGACCGGTCCCTGCTCTTGCTATCGCCTCTCGCACCGCTAGATGACCGCTTCCTGGGCCTCGAACGCCGCTCCTCCTTGCCCGTCTGGCTATTGTCCTCGGTGCTCTGCTGCAGACCCTTCGGCTGCTGACGGGCTAGGCGAAACTTGCAGTTCCGACTTCCCGTGCTGTGCTCCACATGACACACGATGCAGTCCGGCGTGCTGGTGAGCGACTCTCCCTCCGGTGGTGCAGGATGTTCTTTCCCGCAGCGGCGACACAAGTTAGTCTTCGGACGATAGCAAACGTCCGCCCGATGTCCCACTCGTCTGCAGTTATAGCAGGTCTCGACTAACTTTCTATATGGGATCACAGCGTACAGACAGTTCCAATAGATGACTTGCCGGGGAACGCGCTTCCGCCCGAACGTGATCTGAATCGCCTTTGACTTGCCCAAAGGTCTGGCATACAAAATTTCCATGTCTTCTTCGGACATCTTTCACATGGTGTGGGCATGCCAGTCAACCCCACCCGGGAGGACTGGGAGGCAGCCCTGCTCGGCTGCTCGGACCTAGCAAGCCAGAAGGCCCTGGTCCACCGAGCCCGAGTCGCGGCGGTCGCCAATGGGCTCCTGTAATGAGAAGCCCACCTAGAGATTACGAGAGGTTGCTCCGGCTACCTCAAGCTTCATCCCTGAAATAAAGTTTTTCACACACACACACACACACACACACACACACACACACACACACACACACACACACACACACACACACAGGGAAATAAGAAAGGAAGAGGAAATAGGCGATTGGATCTTGAGAAAAAAGGCGCCGCTGCGGAGCGGCGGAACACCAGTGGCTCGGTGCAATTAGTGGCGCATGCGCAGAACAGACTAGCGACGCTTACCGAAATGCGCCACTAACTAACATACTGTTGCTTTCGCTACAAAAACATTGAAATTACTGCGGCTCGCATTATTGGGTGCCCTAATTTATATACTTACCTATATTTGAAACTGCGTCACCTAACATGAGCATTCACACAAGGCAACTTTAGGCAGTGAGCAAAAACAGCACTCGAGTACAGCGGATTAGGGGACGGTTTCTGGCAATCAAGATGAAACCTTCAACGCGTATTCGGCCTTATTGCTTTTCTTTGTACATGACACGCAGTGTCATCGAAATAGAGATTGTTACACTGAAGATGAAACCTGCAACGCCTGTTCGGCTTTATTCTTTTCCTTGAACGGTTTACGGGGTGATAACACGTGATACTCTACTGTGTTGCCGATATCTAGCTGGTTGCTGCTGCCGCTCCTTCATTCCATGCTAGAGAATATGAAAATGTGCGCTCGTTGAGCGTAAATTTTGTTTAACTAGGTAATGTATTTTAAATTGGGTATGTTAGCGCACTGGTACAGCTGAATCGCATTTCAACACTTTAAGACTGCTAACTTACCTGTTATGCGGAGAAGCTTCAGAAGCAATCAATGTAAATACGGGATATGACTTTTTGAATAACCATCGGCTGTAACTGCGCCTTTTTGTGTTTTATCCTTGCCCGATTTTCATGTAAAATGAAAATGAAATTTGGCTTTTGAGGAAAGGAAACGACGCAGTAACTGTCTCACATATCCAGGTGGACACCCGAATTTTCGCCATCCATAGCGTGAAACCACGGGTTTAACACGTGCTACATTCACACGCGCATCACGAGACAACAGCACGCGGCTCGTAGCTTCCGCCACTCACCACCACTGTAATGCATGTTTGTGAGTCTCGGGGGGGGGGGGGGGGGGTACCAGCCTACGTCCCAAATAGTAATGGTAGGCAATTTCCCCGTACTTTTGCAGGCGCTCCTCTCTCCCCCCGTGGTCTGGGGGCTCTACGGAAAAAAAGAACTCGGGCTAGCTCGTGAGCTGCCTCATTACCGGGGACGCAGGTGTGAATTAAACAATAGAGAAGCTGTCGCGTGGAGGCGGCCACAAACCAATACATATATGAACCCGGTATGGGCTTACCACGTGTACACAGCGCTGAGGTCGTATGATCGATGCACACACTGTGGGGCGAGAGGGACCCTCGACCACATAATTTGGGAGTGCCGAAATTCTCCCGGGGTGGGCAAAAATATAGATAGCAGAGAAGCCTGGGAGACCCTGCTAAGAAGCCCGGACCCTGAGCTCCAGCGCAACACCATCCACCTGGCGGAAGAGGGCGCTGCCAGTCAAGGAATGCCAGCCAGCCTCTGACCGCGGACGCGCAACTCCCCGTTTCCCAGACCTGCGTGCCGGGGGCGCGGAGAAACGTCTTCCCCGGTGGAAATTAAAGTTGTTCAATCAATCACTGCCGCTGCGAGGGGGAAACGGCGGCGCGGGGTAGTAGAAAGGGTGTTCCCACATTGAAAGCGGAGGAACCGTACTTAGAAGTCGTTTCCGGAAAGTAAACATCCACGGATGTTTCCATTTCATCTCCACGTTTGCTGAGCGCACCAATGTAAACAATTGAAGCTCCCGTATTTAACGCACTAAGTCCAACATTGAGGCTGTGTTGACGAATGAAAAATTTGTTTTCGAGGAAAGGTAATCATACAGTAACTGACATCGGAAGCGCGCCGCAAAGGAAGGGAGGAAGGTGGGAATGAAAGAAGAAAGAGGTACCATAGTGGAGGAGTCCAGAATAATTTCGAGTACCACATATCTCGGTGGGCACCTTAACCGCGCCTTAAGGGAAGGCATAAAGGAGGGAGTGAAAGAAGAAAGGAGGAAAGAACTGCCATAATGGAGGCCTCCGGCAATAATTTCGACCACCTTGAGATCTTTCATGTGAAATGAAAATAAAAATCCCTTTTTGAGGAAAGGAAATGGAGCAGTAATTGTCTCATACATCGGTGGACACAGGAAGCGCACCGCAAGGGAAGGGAGGAAGGATTTTTAATGTGCACTGACATCACACACAGCACACGGGCGCTTTTGCATCCGTTTCTCCTCGAACCCGACCGCGGCAGCTGCGTTTATATGGAGGCAAAACGCTAAGGCGCCCATGTGCTGTGCGATGTCAGTGCACGTTAAAGATTCCCAGGTGGTCGAAATTCTTTTGGAGTTCTCCAGTACAGCTCCTCTTCCTTGCTTTCTTCTTTCACTCCCTCCTTTATCACTTCCCTTACAGCACGGTTCATGTGTCCGCCGATATGTGAAACATGCTGCGTCATTTCTTTTTTCCAAAAGCAATTTTAATGACGCTGCAACACCATATGCTCCATGAAATTACCTGCCGCCGATGTTAATGCCACTGGCCGGTATCCGCTCAGCTCCGTAGGTGGGCGCCCTGCTTTTCGGATGGGACAAACGACCGAGGATTGGCGAACCGCGGTCGTTTGTCCCATCCGAAAGGCATGGCGCCCACCTACGGAGCTGAGCGGATACCGGCCAGTGGCATTAACATCGGCGGCAGGTAAGCTCATGGAGCATATGGCGTTGCAGCGTCTGAACGAGCGGGCTGCGGAGGCTGATTTGTTTGACGAGCGGAAGACGGGTTTCCGTGGGATGCGGTGCACGGCTGATTCTATATCGGACGTTGTTACAGCGCTGGAGCATGCCAGGGCAGCAGGCCAGGTTGCGCTGCTGCTGCTACTGGACGTCTCGGGCGCTTTTGACAACGTTCACCGCGCACCAATTCTCGCGGTGCTTGAGGGGGCCGGTGTGAGCGGGCGCCTTTTGCGATACGTTCATGGCTTCCTGAGCGGGCGCACCATGCGCGTACGAGTAGGGGGTAAGCTCTCCAAGCCTCGCCCGGTCGACATGGGCGTGCCGCAGGGCTCTGTCCTATCACCATTTCTGTTTAATGCGGCCATGTCGGTGGTGCAGGCCTCCCTCCCCACGAGCGGGCGACACCATGTGTACATGTCCATATATGCAGACGACATAGCTCTGTGGTGCCGGGGACCACCGGGCGAGGCGTTCCGCGTGCGGGGGTGCCTTCAGGGAGCTCTGACCGCAATCGATGCCAGCTTGCGCGGCCTTGGTCTGTCGCTGAGTGCGGACAAATCGGTGGCCAAGGCCTGCGTTTCGCGCTCGCGCGCGCACCTTGCGCCACCGTCACTGGACGGGACTCCGATTCCTTGGCGTAAATCGGTGCGGTACCTTGGCCTGGACATCGACTGGCGCCTTTCCTTCCGCCCCGCGGCGTCCAAGGCCTGTCTGCAGATGAAGAGGATCACCGCCGCCGTGCACAAGCTCACCGCTCGAGGCCAGGGCATCTCCCAGCAAGCCGCGCTGCGTCTATACAATGCCGCAGCTTTGGGGGCGGTGCTCTATGCGCTGCCGCTCGTCACGGTGCGCAAGCCGTGCTGGAAGAAGCTCGAGCTTCAGCACCGCAAGTCCCTGCGCGTGTGCCTAGGCCTGCCCAAAAACTCGCAGTGCGCCGCAACGCTGGCCGAGGCAGGAGCGTGGCCCCATGAGCTCCAAGCAGCGCGCAGGGCACTGAATCACATCGACCGGCTTCACCGAGCACCGGACGGCGGCTCGCTTCTGCAGCGTATGCGCTCGCACCCGCGCTCACGAATGGGCGCGGCGCTGCTTGAGTAGGAGCAATTGACCCAAGGCCCACCCCCCTACGGCTCCTGCGCGCCCTGGCCTGCTGCCTCGGAGGTACAGCGAGAGATCGTCGGCATCGCGGGAAAGCGGAGCACACCCCTCTGCGCTGTGCAGCAGCTGGCCACAGCCGTCATACACGAGGAGCTCCAGGACCATCTCCTCGTGTACACCGACGGCTCAGTGGCCCGCGACAGCTGCTCCCTTGCTGCGGCGGCCACCATCCCCGCCCTGCGACTGCACAACCAGCAACACGCAGCCTTCCTGGGCTCCTCCACCACGGCGGAGTTGATGGGGATCCGGCTCGGGCTGGACCTGCTGCTCATCCTCGGCCCTCCGCCGCCCAGGAGTGCTCTGCTGTGTGACTCCCGCGCCGCCCTCATCCGCCTGCAATCTAATGGCCGCGGTACCCCACTAGTGCGGGAAATTCGCTCGCGCATCGAGCGCCTCGCGCAGAGAGGTTGTGCCGTGCGTGCACAGTGGGTGCCCGGTCACTGCGGCATCGCCGGCAACGAAGAAGCTGACGACCTCGCGACCGCTGCACACCAACTACCTGCCAGCGATCTGCCCCTTGCGCTGGAGAACGTGCGTGCGGATATTCACGACCATCTCCGAAAGCAGCACCCCGACCCACGCATCGCGGGAGGTGAGCGCATCGACAGTGTCACCGGCTGTCGCGCACTTACACGGTCACAACGTGCAATGATTCTCCGCGCGCGCATTGGCTGCGTGTGGCCCGGGGAACGACGGGTGCGTCACGGAATCGCGACGAGTGATGTGTGTGAGGGATGCGGTGCAGTGGAAACACTAGAACATCTGCTCCTTCGCTGCTCCGCGTTCGCCGATGCTCGTCGCGATATGCTCGCGGCCTATAGGGCGCAGGGCATACTACCAGACTCCATCAAGACGCTATTGTGGCCGCAGGGCAGAGCGCGCACTCGTGAGCGAACTTTGGTGAACCTCTGTGCATTCCTCAAACACACGGGCTTGACGTCCCGTCTGTTCCCCGTCAGGTAGTTACACGCAGTGACCGAACGCTCCGCGAGTTCTACCTTGAACGATTAATAACTGGACGCCCCACTCCAGTTGTAACCTACACAGTGCTGTGCGCGTGTGTGATTTAATTCCTCTCAAATGAACTAATCACGCGCACAACCTGGACACATTTCTTATTGTGTAAATAGTTTGTACATATTACTACTCCCCCTGTCCTCTATTCCTGTCCCCTCACCTCTTACATTTCATTTCTCCATTCTGCCTGCTGTCCTTTATTTCCGCTGCCCCAGCTCAGGTGCTTCAGTATCGATGGCAGATGCCGGCGCTAGCAAAAATCTTTTCCTTCCTTTTTACTATTATTTTTAATAAAACCACTACCACCACCAATGCCGAAAGAAATTCGTCTCCCACGGGACCAAGAAGAAAAGATGGAGCCGAGCGCGCAGGGGCGCGTGGTAGCTTGTGCTGCGCGTGGCCCACCATCACGTGACCTTTCCGGCGAGTATATAAGGATGCGACATACGGTCCTGCATGTGAAGAAGCAGCGTGGAGTCTGGGCACTGCTCCTGCCACCCACGATGCTGCACAGCATCGTGCAACCCTGGGCCCTACCCAAGCCTCCACAATGAGACTGGGGCGAGTCCTCGTCTCTATATATCAGAAAACAAAAGAAAGGTCTAAGCGGATTTGTGGCTACACTGACCCCAGTCTCAAGACGTCGTCGATGTTTGTCCAAAAGCTAGGTCTTACAAGTGGTGTTCCAGGAGTGATGTAGAATGACCAGTTGTGCGTATAGTGATATGCTGATAAAGCAGCTACGAACAATATATTTTCATCAGAACGCGTATTATAAGCAGTTCTTTATAACGAATCGCGCTCTTGACATTGCCACGCTTCGATTAATTGTTCATCATACACTGATGCCACCGGAAAAGCGCGAGCGCAATTGTTTTTTAGGACGAGAGCGAAGGTGAAGCCAGCGATGGCGCTCGTGTCTCGCGGTTTCTCTCCTAGTGCCCTCGTCCTGAGTGCACTGTTAAATCCTGCAAAGTAGCTAAGGTAATCTTCAGTACACACAGTACAGACTGGCATAGCCACTGTTATGCAATCCACAGGCATACATAGAGCGCGAAACTAAAATCAAACTTAAAAGCAGTGTAAAAAATACAGTACATTAAGGCATATATCGTAGCATGGTAACGAGTACAATTTTCCTTCAAATCGTTGATGCGGTCGCTTCCTTTAACCATGCATGTCTAATAGCAGGTAAACTTCTATCTTTGTAAGACACCAATATGATGAACTTTGAGGTTATGTTTACTTTCATTAGGCTCCGTTCTTTTCCCTTTGGCTCTGGCTCGCTTCTTTTGCTGTCTTAATTTGTGATTAGCAAAATTCCATGTGATTAAATGGACGAGGCGCGTTTTCAAAGAATGCGCGAAGGATAATGAGGAAATAGGCTGCTTGATACTTTGTTGCAGCTTTCTTTCACTGCTTGCCTCAGTCATCGAAGTTGCTGTACATGCTGGCAGAATTTATTTATAGATGCATTTACAAATTTATTCGTGCTGCAACATTATCGACAGCGCTGCATAATCACAAGACCAGAGCATGTGCATGATTTGACCGCAGAAATCGACAGTCACGAAAAGCACGAGCCGAAGAACATTGAGGGGCTCTATACTTGGTGGGCGTACAGTTTTTCTCAAAAGTTTAGAGCCCGTGGAGGGAGGGGGGTATACGTGTATCTAAGGCATCCGGTAATAAGTGACCAGCATCCGTGCAAGGCGTTGCCTTTACTGTCGTTACCAAACTGCCATTGTGAGTGTCGGATGCACCTTGCTCATTATGGCAACTAAGTCTCGTTTGATTTATTTCTTCCTAAAATGCTAGAAAAAAATCAAGAGTTACTACTGTAAGCGCACGATTCGCAGGCAGTGGAAGTAAAGAGTCGAACCGCTAAGAGCAGCTATATTAGCAGTTTATGTTGTAATCTGTTTTTTTTTTGTTTTTAGACAAATACGAGGGGGAGTCAGATGAAAGTGAGCCAACCCACCTCGCGCAATAACGGTTCGGTCCATTACCTGCGGGGCATGCGGGTAGCACACAGGCATCTCTCATTTACGAAATTTATATGCAGGCTTGAAGATCAGTGTTCTTTAATGCTCACATATACACATGATTGAACACGGTTGTGCGACATAACGAATGCTCAAAAAGTTGAGAAGCAGGGTGTCGAGATGTTTTTGACAGCTGAAGATGTTTCCCAACAAGTGATTTGTCGCCGTGGGGCTGCCGTGTACGGCGAACATTTCATTTCATTGGCCCCTGTGAAGCGTTGGGGTAAACGGTTCAGAAAAGAACGTAAAAGTTGCAAAGACAATCCAAGACTATGTCAATGGCACCGTGCAATCAACCCCGACACAATTGCAGAGGTTGATGAGCTGATGAGCCGTCGTTTCCGCCGGAGAGGTTCTGCTCACTTTTTTATTTCGATCGTGAGGGACCATTACTGTTAGAATTTTGTAAACCTGGAGAGGCTACCAATCTTTTCCAATATTGTGAAGAGCTGGATCAGCTGCGAGTCGCAATCAAGAACAAACGATGTGGAAAATTGACGAATGGGTTCATCTTGCTCCACGGCAATGCCCGTCGACACGTCGCTGATGTGTTGATCACAAAACTGGAAAAGTTAAATGGGAAACGCTGCAACATCTGTCATACGGCCCAGACCAGTCGCCTTGGGACTTCCACATTTTCGGGCGCTTGAAAAAACATCTCAAAGGAACGAGATTCGTGCCGAACGATGACGTGAGAGTCAGTTACAGACTTTTTGAAACAGCAAACAAAGGAATTTTATGAGACGGGAATCACATGACTCGTTAGTGTGTGGGACAATCGTCTAAATACTCATCGAGACTACTTTTAAATAAATCTTTAATCTACCAGATATTAACTGATATTTACAGATATTAACTTTAAATATTCTTTAATCTGTATGATATTAACTGGAAACCTCTTAGCCACGGAAATGCTACAAATAACCTCATGATAGATTTCTTGTTCACGTTCAACCTTACGCAGATTTTCGACACGCCGATTCGTGTTCATAACCAATCCAGTTATATTCTAGACCTTTTCTTCGTTTTTAGAAATGGTCTATCCACTATAACCCAACTTGTTGAATTTGTGCATATTCTTGCGCAAGGTATTAACAATCAGTCGCAATTCGATATAATTTTCCTTAACTTTTCCAAAGCGTTCGACCGGGTGTCGCACCAAAAGTTGATGTAGAAACTCAAGCATTTAATTGGTGATGGTCCCGTCACACTATGGATCAGCAGTTTTTTGTCTGAACGTTACCAATTTGTCCAGTTTGACGGACATACTACCTCCGACATTATTCCCGTGGTATTTGGTGTTCCCCTAGGATCTGTACTGACGCCTTTTATTTTTCCTATTTATTGATGATATATCTATCCAAAATGAAGTACAAATGAGACTTCTTGCAGACGATTGCGTTCTTTATCATGAAATTAAACATCAGTCTGACCAGAGCAAACTAAATGGCGCTTTGAAGAAAGTTTTTTCAGTGGTGTCATGATTGGAGTATGGCCATTAAAAAGACAAGACTGTTTCTATGCCCGTTACAAGGAAAAGAAATCTGCTTAAGTTCACTTATGGTTCTGATAACACTGCGCTACGAACTCTTACGGAATATCGATATCTGGGCATCCTTATCTCATCCGACCTGAACTGGACAACGCACGTTCAGTATGTAGCAATTAAGGCAATGAACAAGCTGTTTTTCCTCAAACGTGCCTTGAAAAACTCGCCTCCCGAAATAAAGTTCTGGCATACACTACACTTATACGCCCGGCATTAGAATATGCCAACATTACATGGTTCCCTTATACAGGCACTAATGTAGCCGCACTGGAAAGTGTGCAGCGAAAAGCTGCGCGATTTATCTGTAACCAGCACAGGCGCACAGATTCACCAACTTAACTTTTGCATCGCGCAGGACTTCAGCCTTTATCTATCTGATCGAAACTGCACGGCTTGAAATTCTTATACTTATTTCTGCACAATTCATTTAAGCTTAACTCTGAAGACTTCGTCAATATAAGCCACTCCAGGATCACCCGCCGCAAACATCCTCTTACACTTGAAGAATTTTTTTGTTCCAGTAACACATTCTATTTTTCCTTTTCCGCAAGCAGTGCGCGAATGGAATGCCCTTGACGCTTTGATTGTAATGCAGCCGACAATAATCAAATTTTTGGAGCTTCCCGAGTTAAGTATGCTGCCACAAAACTGACTAGATATTGTTAAAATGTTGGTGGTATATACTGTGTTGTGTATAACTGATTACCCCGAGTTTGTTTGTTCTTGTCTTGATTTAAGTAGACCCACCCTTTTCATTGTACAACTGCTTACTGTTCTATAATTGTTTTATCTGCATGTTGGGTATTTTTTCCCATCCGCCCACCCCTGTAAAAAACCCCTGTTGGGGTTGACAGTATACTGAAATAAAAATAAAATAAAGTACCCCGTTTGACATATATTCGCATTGCCTCACTTTTATGTCTCCCTTGCTCTCGTATTTGTAGCTCGTAAATAAAATGATCATTCTATATAAACATTTGCTTTCTTTAAGGGAAAGCTTCACTACGCTACCGCGTAACGATTTCGTATTATGTTTTTGGCCTTCAAGTGAGCCAGAGGTGAAACCTCTTATGGCGCGGTTCGGGTGTCCACCGAATCAATCTTCAATTTTGTCCGAAAGGAAAGGAAAGGCGAATAACTGGCCCCCTGTGACGGCTGACACCTCAGTCGCGCTTTAAGCTACGTGGCGGTAGTGACAGATGTGCGCTGCATGCGTTGCCACTCCCAACATTGTAGCTGAAACGTGGCCCTGAGGTGTTATACCATCGGCGTTCTTAGTTCATTGCCGTGAGCGTTGACAACACTCTAGACTTGGATGATATTGAGGAAAGGAAGGCGCATTCACAACTGTCTCCCTGCGGCAGTAAACGCGTCAATCGCGCTTTGAACTATGTGGCGGTGGGGAGAGAGAAATGTCGGCTGCATGCATTAGCGCTGAGAACGTTTCAACGGTGGCTCAGTGATTAGGGCGCGCGGCTACTAATCCGGTGTACCTGGGTTCGAACCCGACCGCGGCGGCAGCGTTTCGATGGAGGCGAAACGCAAAAGGTGCCCGTGTGCTGTGCGATGTCAGTGCACGTTTAAGATAACCAGGTGGTCAAAATTATTGTTGGGGACCCCCACTACGGCACCTCTTCGTTTCTTTCACTCTCTTCTTTGTCCCTTCCCTTAAGGCGCGGTTCAGGTGTCAGCCGAGATGTGGAGACACACGCTGCGCAACTGCACATAACCGCAACAAGGAAAGAGATAAACGATGGCCGCCCGGTCGGCGGACAGTGGTCTCCTCATTCGCACTTTGAAGTACGAGGCGGTGGGGCGAGAGAGATATGAGGGCTGCATGCATTAGCGCTGAGAATGTTGTGGCAGACACGCGGCACTGCAGCAATAGGCCGCCGCGTTCACTGGCTGACCAACCTCCCACGATAAACCATAACTTAATCGCAACCTGGCAGGTTGGGCGCCTTGCCTATCTAGAGTGCAGAACGCACTCAACGTTAAAGAACTCAAGTCGCGTCTACTTGCCCGATACGCCACAGCTTTCGCTCTCTAAACAGGTTCACCAGTAGTTTAACTGCAGTTAATTTTGTAGCGGAAGCTACACTAGCCTACCAGTCGAGCATTTCGCGGTACATGCGTGAGGAAAATTGTGCGCATGCGCCGTTACAATAGAAACCGGAGAAGCGCAGTGGGTGCCGCGCGCTTTCCGGTACATGAGAGAGGCCAGTTGTGCGCATGCGCTGTTACCATGACAACCGGAGAGGAGCAGCGGGTGCGCCGCGCTTCGTCGCCGCGGCCGCGCGCCCGCTCCTCCGTCAAAGGTGAATGCGACGTGACGCGGATGGGCAGTTGTGCGCATGCGCCGATACTATCGTAACCACAGAGACCCCACAGCTGCGCCGCGCTGGTCACCACCGCCTCGCCGGACGCCGCTCAATCACCCGAACCGCGCGTCGTCGCATGCGCAGCATTGCGTACAGAAAGGCGGAGATGTAATGGGCGGCTGTATCGGAACGCTTGGTATAGATGCACAGACGGAGAGTCCAGCCGCTGCTAAACGGTGGTATGGACAAGAGAACAATAACTGTTCCGATCCTGACGTTGTCGCCTGGCAGTTGGCTACTCAACAAACAGAGATTGAGCGTCAGGAGGCGAAGAGAGCAGCAGAGACGCCCGGACAGAGAGAGGAACGCCTTGCCAAACGGAGACGCCAGACGGCCGAGCGTAACAGACGCCGCATAGCCGCCGAGATGGAGCCTATGGAAGGCGTCAGTCAACGGGAAACAACCGAAGAGGATGTCACACCATTCGAGTTTCCGAAAGTGCATCTGCAACCCGGACATTTCAAGCAGACTTTGTGAACAATCCGTATGGACACATTTGTAGTGTGTGCGGCAGACTGTGGCACCAAAAGGACTTGACACCAGTGAGTAATCCAATGTACGACACTATGCGTTTGGCATTACCAGAACAACAAGCTGAACGTAAAAGCGCAAAAAACAAGGACGAGAATAAGACACGCAACACGAGCGCTGTGTGTTGTGTGTCTCGTGTTGTGTGTCGTGTTGTGTGTCTGATTCTCGTCCTTGTTTTTTGCGCTTTTACGTTCAGCATGGTAAACAACTCGCCCAAACTCGGCCTTTAAAGAACAACAAGCTCAGCCAGGAAAACGTATCTCCCGCTACGTATCTCCTGGCATAGCGGAGCTAAGCCACTGCCATTTTGTTTCGCTGGGATAACTCATATCAAGTTGTAGAGATATTTTAAAGTAGCAATTTTCAATGCGCTTGCAATCAAGAGCGCTGATAGCTGCGGCTACAAATTACACGTTGCAAACTTGTCATTTGATGCTTTCAGTGGTGAAAATATCGATTTTTATTCTCAATCATGTGCTGTGAATACCGATTAACACGTAATTGACAAACACATGGATTAGGCCCACACACCGTTGGTATTCGCTAGATAGCAGAGCGCTGTGCCGGAACTAACCATTGGCCCTACCGGAGCCACCGATCGATTCCTCCTCGCTCAAGTTTGTGCACTCTCGTTCAGGTTTCCGGACACTTGCTCGCCGCGGTGCCTGAGTTGTTACGGCCTTGGGTTGTTGAGCACGAGCACGCAGGTTAGAATGGCCGCAGCGGCGACCCCGTTTCCATGGAAGACGAAACGCTTAAGACCCCCGGTGTGCTACCCGGTGTCAATGCAGGAGGTGAAGAACCCCAGGTGGTAGAAATTAAAGGGGCTTTCACAGGGGGTCTCAACAAAGTTGCGATGTGCCCAGGGTGCTAAAGGGCGCTACTTCAGGAATATCCTGCAGCAAAATATTTAGCTGCGTTTTGTGGAAGCTGAGATATCTGTAGTGAAAATTGGATGGATGGATGGATGGATGGATGGATGGATGGATGGATGGATGGATGGATGGATGGATGGATGGATGGATGGATGGATGGATGGATGGATGGATGGATGGATGGATGGATGGATGGATGGATGGATGGATGGATGGATGGACGGACGGACGGACGGACGGACGGACGGACGGATGGATTGGATTACATTAGATTGGATGGATTGGATTTATTGGATTACATTAGATTGGATGGATGGATGGATGGATGGATGGATGGATGGATGGATGGATGGATGGATGGATGGATGGATGGATGGATGGATGGATGGATGGATGGATGGATGGATGGGTGGATGGATGGATGGATGGATGGATGGATGGATGGATGGACGGATTCGACGGACGGATGGACGGACGGACGGACGGACGGACGGAAATATTTTCGTCAGAATACATGTGCGGACGATTCCGAGCTAGATGGCCATGTACCCATGGCTTAAGGCGACCTTGGTGGCATTATACACGGCGTTGGTCTCGACGACCGAGTCTGAGGATGGCTAACACGACCTCCCACTGCTCGAGAGAAGGATCACGCATAATATCCGCCGGTGGCGGCGCTATGCTACAACTCCATAAGATGTCATAGGTTGCCAGTTCTTGACACCATTTGCATGCCGGCTGAGCGTCCGGGTAGATTTTTTTAACACGCATGGGATATAGAAAGATCTCGTCTGCAATTTTCGCCAGACGCATTCTTGCGCCTTCCCCAATTGCTTGTCTGTAGGCGGGTAAATTCTCCGCTCATGTTTGTAATGGTTAGTAATGTCGTGAAAGGACACCAATCCATCTCTTGTTGACTTCCCCGGAGCGTCCGGCTCACCTGCCCGGGTGGCGAAACCTCGAGCATTGATGTGAGCCGCCTCGTTCCCAGGGTTCTCAGAGTGTGCCGGTACCCAGACTATTTCCACCTCCGTAGTCCCTCGCCCTGTGGCCCGATTCAGCAATAGTTATGATGTGACTGATATTATGCCCCTCACCGAATTTCGGGTGGCTGTTTTGACTGACTTAAGAACGTGGTGGGGGCCAGCATTGTCTGGAGTGGGTCCTCCCACGGTGCACAAACCTGGGACCTCAGCAACGTAGTGGAGGAAAGCAATAGCCGTGCCTTTGACAAGGTGCTGATATTCGTTGGAAACGTTGGTTAGGAGGACGTGGGTACGGCCGTCACGTAGTCGGACGAAACCTCTCGCAACGACAAGGCCCCGCTCCAGCACAGTAGAATAGGGCCGTCCGCCAGGCCCTCGTAGTCGTGAAATAGGTCGTTCCGCACGGGCACCAAGACACCGCGGCGGCACCGTGACGACATTCTCGACTATGCGCAGATCGTTGCTGCAGGGATCTCGGGAGCCAGCGCGAGCCACGGCTGCTTGGTCGAGAAGGTGACTCGTGCGTCCTTAATGTCAATCACAGCACCGTTCGCGCGCAGGAAGTCGATCCCCAGAATCAAGTCTCTGGAACACTCGGAGAGCATGACAAATTCACCAACGCATGTTAAAACACGAATTACAACTCTAGCCGTGCACTTGCCAACAGGGAAAATTAGGTGCGCACCAGCGGTGCGCATGTGGGTCCTGTCCACGGTGTCAGAACGTTTTTAAGGTCTCCAGCAAAGCCACAGATCATAAAAAAAACAATCAGCACCGGTATCGAGCAGCGCGGTAATTTCGGTGCCAGCAATTGTCACCCGCAAATCGGATGCAGTGTATCGAGTATTGTTGCTGCCGCTCTCTGTCCAAATATGTCGGCTCGTTGGTTTCGTGATGCAGCATCTTGACACGTCTCGACGTCAACGGCCTTGCCTGCAGAGGTCGCTGGTGTTAGTTATCCCGACGCGGACTGGGCGAGCGACGGCCAGCAGAGCTACTCTGGCAGCCGGGGCTAGAAGCGTGATAGCGGAGAGGCGAAGGCGAACTGGACTCAAGCCTTCCAGAGTAAACACGGTTCTGGCGAGCCCAGAGATGCTCCGCAATCTCATGCAGTCGTTCACCGTTCTGAGAAGTGCGTCGGGACGGAAACCGCGAAAACCCACTTGGCGCTACGGACAGGCTCGTTAGAGATGACCGGGCTCCCCATATTCGTAGCACAGAGGCCCACGGTCAGGTGTACGCCACAAATCCGACTTCCGAGGACGTGGCTCAGCTGTAGCAAGTGCAGCTGCATAATATGGGGCGGTGCTACTGACGGGAGACGTTGGGGTTATACCGTAGCCCGGTGCGGTTGCGTGTCATGTGCCGATGCTGCTCATAGACATCGTCGGAATAGCGGGAGCGGGGTGCCTGCGCAACCTGATGATTTCGTCCCTGACGTCTTCTGTCAGCGCTGCAAGCGACGCAGGGCAACCTGGGGCGGATGGAACCGTTAGAGGTCTTTGCGAACAACTGACCGAATCAGTCCGCGCAAGGTGTCTGCATTGCCGTTGAGGCACGAGGAAAAGGTTTCGGGCACAATGCTGTGGATGTCTCGATTGTATTGGCGGGCCGGTTGCTGGAGCGTCGTCTCCATGGTGGTCGCCTCGGTGAGAAATTGCGCAACAGTGCGGGGTGGGCTGCGTACGAGGCCTACGAAGAGCTCCTGCCTAACCCCTCGCACGAGATGGAGAAGCTTCTTCTCTATCGTCATGTTGGGGTCGGCACGCTTGAATAGACGGGTCATGTCCTCGATGTACATGCGCACACTTTTGTTCGAGCGCTGGTTTCGGCAGTGCAGCGCAGCTTCAGCCTTCTCCCGGCGGATGGCGTTGGGTAATGTAGCCAGGTGATTCCGGCAAAACGTCTCCCAGGTGAAAAGTGTAGTCTCGAAATTTTCAGACCACGTCCGGGCAGACTCTTCCAGAGCAAAATATACATTATGAATCTTGCGCTCATCGCTCCAGCCATTGTAGTAGGCTACCCGCTCGAAGCTCTCCAGCCAATCCTCAGTGTCTTCGAACATGGCACCGTGAAGAGATGGCGGTATTCGCGGTGGGTTGCAAAGAATCGGGGCCAGTAGCCGGGTGTCAGTGGCCATGGCAGTTGGATTCAACGGGCTAGGCTGGGTCGGCACCAGGAACCTAGTGTCAGTGGCCATATCAGTTAGACTCGGTTGCCGAGGCTGCGTCGTTCTTGTGGGCGCGGGAAGGGGCCCTAATTCGGGCTACTCTTCAATGATACGGCGGCTGGGTCGCTAGTGGACAGGTGTGAGGTCCGTAGTGATGCTGTGTGGAGTGCGGTGGTTGGGAAGCGTACCCAGCACAGCTCCGCCAAATGTTACGAGTATATCGTAGGAGAATTTCCGGAATAGAGATGTAAAACTGCGGCGGTCCCTAAGTGGTCCGAGCGTTTGAGCGAGAGAGAACCATATATCTATCTCAGATTCTCTCGATATTAGTAAGACAACATGCCACAAAACTTTGCGTGAGACCTTGGGGAAACGAAAGCTGAATGCCAGACTTGTGCCGCACTTTCTCACACAGGACCAGAAGGACACGCGGGCATCACTGAGCGCTGATTTGCGGTCCGAGGCAGAGAAGGATGCTGCATTCGTCGACAGCATCATTGTTGAAGAGGAAGCATGGTATTTTCGATAAGATTCTCAACCAAAGAAGCAAAGCGCCAAATGGCGGTCCACAAGCTCTCCGTCATTGCGAAAGGGTCGGTGACAGAAGACCAAAACAGACTACCCTGATAGTTTTCTTTATGCCAGAGGAGTCATACACCACGAGTTTTTCGCACAATGGAAGGCGGTGAATCAGGAGTTTTATATTTGCGTGCTCCAAAACGTGCGTGACGCACTGCGACGCCGCCGCCCTCACTTATGGGCATCTGGACATTGGAGCGTTCTCCACGATTACGCAAGGCCGCAAACTGCACTCAGCGTGACAGAAGTTCTCGTCAAGCACAGCGATACTGTACTTCCCTATCCGCCATCCTCGCCTGACATCTCCCCGTGCGATCTTTTCCGATTTCATCGTGTGAAGAGAGCCCTAAATGGTCGCTGGGCAGGGAGCGTGGAGGCCATTCAAGACGCCACGACAAAGGAGCTGATAGCCCTGCCAAAAGAAGCGTTTTCCAACTGTTTCCAAGACCTCAAGAAGCGTTGAAATCTTTGTATAGACTGCAAGGGAGACTATTTCGAAATGGTGCTGCACAAATGATTTCAGTGTTACACGCATTTTGTTTATATATATATATATATATATATATATATATATATATATATATATATATATATATATATATATATATATATGAGCAGCGTAGTCAGTAGAACCAAAAATGAACGTTTATTCACAGGTTTAGGGTAAGTACCCTAGTGGCAGGAAGATAGGAAGGAGCACGTGTTAGTCGAGATAGTCCGAAGCTCTGAAGGATCGTTAAATAAGGCGATGAAAGGTGCGCGCTTCGAAAACACATGAAGTTGCAACATTCCTTCCTCCTCAGAAATGAAAACGTTGCACTGGCTTGTGTTCTCTCGTTGAGCGCCTCAGAGTTTGGAAAAAAAAACAGCGCACCTTTAGACACGGACAATGGCAGATATAACGACACAGTGTCTAAAGGTGCGCTGTTTTCTTTCCAAATATGAGCTACCAACTAGCCCGTTTGACCATCCTTGCATGTCTAAGTTTATTGGGCGACACCTGTATTCAACGGGGCCACAGGAATATCTGGTGCCGGAAGATCTGGGGAACCGGTGCCATTTGGGGTGCGCCGAGCAGAAATGCCTTCATCCGGGCTCACTGTTTCTGGATGCTGTAGTTGTGTTGCTTGGTCTGGCGCACTGCAATGTGTGGTGGCTGTAGTTACTGCCGGGTTACCCCTTGGTGCTTCTGGTCGCGGGCGGACCTGGCACACGTGCCGCTGGACGACTCCGTCCGATGTTTCCACGGACACCATTCACGCTCCAGACGTCGTCTCCACATGGCAAGGCGTCCAGATACCCCCCGCACCGTAATTGCGGGCATACACCTCACTTAGAAGTAGTGGCAGCAAGTCATAATTGTTATCCTTTGGTCCCGGAAGTGCTGGAGGCTTGCATGTGTCCACGCGTGAGCGCTTTTGATAGCCCAAAAGCAGCTCTGCTGGGGATTTACCCGATTTTCGTGGAGTCCTCCGGTAGTTAAAAAGCAACGGTACTAGGTTCTCTTACAGGTTTCCTTCCCTCATTTTTCGAAGGCCATCTTTTGCAGTTCGCACTGCCCTTTCTGCCGCACAATTAGACTGGGGATGGTATGGAGCACATCGAAGGCGCACAATGTTGTTGTTTGCCGAGAACGAGGCGAAGTTTTGACTGGTAAACTGGGTTCTGTTGTCAGAAACGATCGCGCGGGGTATTCCAAACCTGCTGAAAATGACACGCAGATAGTTAATGGTAGTCTGTGCTGACGCATGGGACGCGTCGACTACTACGAGTATCATTTATCCGCAGATCGGACCCGCGTAGTCAACGTGAATACGAAACCACCTTTCGGCTGTTTCAGGCCAGTTAACGGAGGGGGCCGTGGCTGCCATCGGCAGATTTTGCACCCAGTTCTTGCACTGAGCGGACAACTCTTCAATATTTCTGTCAAGACCTGGCCCCCAGAAAAAATAACGCGCGACAGATTTCATTGCCGGTGAACTCTTCTGTGTTTCATGTAGAAGAGGCAGCACTCGTTCCCTAGCTTCGGTTGGTATTATGACCCTATTACCCCAGTACACCAGTTCATGTGCTATGAATAGTTCGAGCTTACGGTCAAAAAACGGCAGTACGGCCCGGGTCATTCCGTTTGCGTTTTTGGGCCACCCATGTAGTATGTATTGTTTGACCTCAACCAGGAGGGTTGAAAGGCATTAATGCCTCCAGCTCACGCGTTGTCACGGCGCCATAATTCAGCTGGTTCAGCGACAGCACATATTCGGGCGGCTCACAGTCGACGTCAGCTTGAGGAGATCGCTGCGGAAGTCGGCTCAGGGCGTCAGCGTTCAGCATCTGTCGTTCTGGTGCGTACTGCAGCCGGTACGGGTAGGCTCCCAGGTGGTGCGCCCAACGTTGTATCCGAGCGGCGGCCATTGGAGGTGTCTGCTTGTCTGATCTCAGCAGGCTCAGCAATGGCTGATAATCAGTCAGCAGGTAAATTCCCGACCTAGATGGCAGTCACGGAATTTCGTGACGCCTAATACCAGTGCCAGTGCCTCTCGCTCGAGCTGTGAATATTTGCGCTCCGCCTGAGTTATTGTTCGCGAGCGGAACCCGATGGGCCTGTGATCGTTACCAGTCGTGTGAAACAAGACAGCTCCCACACCGTACGGAGGCGCGTAACATTCAAGTTTAAGTTCCTTCGAAGGGTGGAAATGAACGAGAACCGTGGCTGTTTTAAGGTTTTGCTTGGCGCGTTCAAATGCGAGCTCTTGAGGCTGTTTCCATAGCTAGCGTGCATTCTATTCAAGCAGTTGATGCAATGGAGCAAGTGTGGTTGACATGTTCGGCAGAAACCTCGCGTAAAAAGTAACCATGCCCAAAAACGAACGTAGCTCGTTTGCATTACATAGGCTGGGTGCCTGCATGATAGCGTCAGGGTTTTTCTCATTCGGATGAAGCCCATCGCGATCGATGTGATGCCCTAGATAAGTTACTACTGGGCTGCGCAGTTTGCACTTATCCAACCTTAGCTTTACCCCACGCTCTCGGAAGCGCTCTAAGAAGTTTTTCAGCGTCTCACCGCTGTCACTCGCTCTTTCGGAAAGGAGCACATCGTCCAGATAAGCCTGTGCTCCTGGAAGACCAGCCAAAACCTCATCCAATTATTTTTCTTTGGAATATAGCAGGCGCAGCGGCTATCCCGAAAAGAAACCTGTTGTAGAAAAATAGCCCTTTTGGCGTATTAATGACGCAAACTTTCTTAGCGTCATCATTTAGCGCCACTTGACTGTATGCACCCCGTAAATCGAGAGTGCTTAAATATTCCCCATCGTGTAGTCGGGCAAAATTACCCTCAGTGATTGGCAAAGGGTATTGCTCAGTTGCACACGCTGGATTTACTGTGGCCTTGAAATCGCCGCAGATCCTTACTGCGCCGTCTTAAGCACTGTGACTATGGGCGTTGCCCATTCAGAGTGTGCCACCAGCGACAGTACGCCCAGAGCAACTAAACGGTCTCGTTCAAGGGACAGATGCGGGTCCCATTTGAACCTAACATATTGGACTTATTTTTGGAAATGTGGCGGAGTGTTTGAAGGTTGCTTCACTTCCACCACCGGTTGGCCCGGTATTGCACTGCCTCCGGGATCGGCCTGGGTCATTACACGGCGCGTCTTTTCTATCCTGTTTTTCTATCCCATCTTTGAATTCTCCTACTATCTGCATGTAGTAGCGATTGTGGCTCGGTTTGAGCCAGTGGGCAAGCCTGTGCACTCTCCTTTTCTTTCTTCCTGGAAACAACAGACAGACAGACAGACAGACAGACAGACAGACAGACAGACAGACAGACAGACAGACAGACAGACAGACAGACAGACAGACAGACAGACAGACAGACAGACAGACAGACAGACAGACAGACAGACAGACAGACAGACAGACAGACAGACAGACAGACAGACAGACAGACAGACAGACAGACAGACAGACAGACAGACAGACAGACAGACAGACAGACAGACAGACAGACAGACAGACAGACAGACAGACAGACAGACAGACAGACAGACAGACAGACAGACAGACAGACAGACAGACAGACAGACAGACAGACAGACAGACAGACAGACAGACAGACAGACAGACAGACAGACAGACAGACAGACAGACAGACAGACAGACAGACAGACAGACAGACAGACAGACAGACAGACAGACAGACAGACAGACAGACAGACAGACAGACAGACAGACAGACAGACAGACTCAATCGCGTAGCGCGTATGGAATAGATCTGGCCTTACAGAACTTGTGTACGGCGCCTTCCTTCATCTGCATGCCGGCTAAAGGACGCTTGATTAGTTCCAGTTCCTCGGAGAATACGTCGTGGTAGTAATGGAAGATGCTGTTCACGCTGGATTCGCTTGCTTCTTTTCTTGACGCTGAGTCCTCGACATAGCGAACCACCGGAACACCTGCGCTCTTAAGATGTTTGATTAAATCGCGACCGCAGAGGATAGGTCCCGCACAGTCCAACACGGTCAGCGCACACTTTACTGTCGTCCCTTTATGACAAACCTGGACCTCAAGCTCCCCACATACCGGAAGGCGTCCTGTGTAGGAGCCTAATTTCAGACTGGACTGTTTCAGTTTCGGCCATTGCCCGTGATGCTTATCGAACAGTTGACGCGGAATGAAATAAACGGGAGACCCGGTATGGGCTTCCATTCTCAGCTGCACACCGCCCCAAGCAAATGTTCGGCGGATCGGCGGTTCCAGACAGCTTTTTCGTTGTGATACCAAAGTCCAAATGTGGGCGGCTTCATGTTCCTGGTCTGCTGAGGTTTCCGTCCCCAAGAGGGCGTTATTTTGCGCCGTCCTCGTAAAGGGCGTCACCCTACAGAGGAACACAGCGGGGCTGATTGATCTAAGGCGTAGGGGTTTAAGGACAGTGAAGGGAAAGTAGGTTTTAAGCGGGTAGAAGTGACCAAGCGAAGGTTATCTGATTGGTGGCTAAAATCAAGAGAAGAGTAAAATTTCATAAGTGATGGCTAGGTGGCTTGAGCCACCGCCCGAATTAAAGGGTTGAGCCGTATCCATCCATCCTCGCCATGCCTTGTTCTCGAGCCCCGCGGCTTCTACATTTCCTTGCAAGGTGACCCCGTCGTCCACAGCGGTAACAACGAGCGTTAGACCGGGAGCAACATATGTCATTACGTTTCGTACCACCGCACCTTGAGCATTGTTGATGTGCGGCAGCCCTCGTTTCGTCCAGCAGAGTTTCCTTCTGATGCGCCTGTACTTTTAACACGGGTGTCGTTGCCGGTCCGATCATGCGTTTTACGCCACTATCCGCAGCCTCGGCTGCAAGGGCCATTGTCTCAGCGTCTTGTAGCGTTAATTCCTGCTTTGCCAGTAGCTTCTTCTGCGGGGCACCTGAACGTATACCACACACAATGCGGTCTGGTAGCATGCGATCCAAAGCACTGCCAAAATTGCAATTGTCAGCCATGCGGCGAGTTCCTACCAGGAATTCATTAATCGGCTCGCCCTCCTCCTGACAGCGACTTAAGAACTATAAGCTTTCAGTGATTTCGTGTCTCTTAGGACTATAATGCTCACTCAAAACTTCGACGACTTCTTCATACGTCAACGCATTTGGTTTGCGCGGAACCACCTTTCCTGCCAGCACCTGCATCGTATGCGTATTTAACGCGGCAATCAGCAATGCTTTTTTTAGTCGAATCTTCAATTGCAATAGCTTCGAGGTATGCTTCTACCTTAATAAGGTACGGCTGCCACTTATCTTTGTCGTCTTTGAAGTCCGAATGTGCCGAGCCATGACGGCCTTGGTTTCTCGGTTCTGCGTAGGGTCCTGTTCTGTGCCGACTTTCACTGCATTGGCGATGTCCATCCTCGTCGCCACTGTAGCGTAGCCGTGGCGTCCTCACAGTAATGCCAGACCAGGGAAGCAGTAGTGTAGTCAGTAGAACCAAAAATGAACTGTTATACACAGGTGTAGGGCGTATTTATAAGTAGCCTAGTGGCAGGAAGATAGGAAGGAGCACGTTAGTCGTGATGGTCCGAAGCTCTGAAGGATCGCCAGATAATGTAATAAAAGGTGCGCGCACTTCGAAAACACACATGAAGTTGCAACAGAAACCAAGGAGCATAGTTTATTTTCATTTTAGTTTTGTGGTGTGGACCAATGTAATTTATTAGTAAATATTTTACTAATAATTCGGAGGTCGTCGGCACGGTTCCTATCGGCGGCATGTGGTTGTTTTTTATTTCGCTTATCTAATCAGTACCTACCTTTCCGCAAACAAATATTCACCAATAATCTCCATTGATCAACGCCACAAACTAACAAAACATGGTTGAGGTTTATCTCCTCTCTACTAGTGACAAGTGCAAAGCAAAAGCTTCGTTTGACTGGTTTTACTTCGTCAGGTGGTCCCTATCCCTTTCCATATACTTTGAATGGCCAGCAATTTCTTTGGGATCGTCAGACTGCCTGGCGCCGCCGGTACACAGTCGCAACCGATGGCTGGGTATATATGGCTAAATATTAAAATGATTCATAATAATTGGTTTTTGGTGGAAAGGAAATGGCGCAGTATCTGTCTCATATATCGTTGGACAATATATGAGACAGATTCATGAATGCGAAATCAAACGAAGAGCGTTAGATAAGTTGTTTTCTCCAAAGCTTTCGACAAATTCGGATACCACCTTTGGTACCATCCGTATCCTTCTGCGACCACCGGTTAGCCCCCCACGATTCTCCGAAGGTCGTCCCTAATTACGGTTCTGAGGACTAAAGGTCGTCGGCACGAATCCCTCGCTCAAGCCAGTGTTGAATTCGACTAACAACTTTGTGCGCGGATTTGCGCAGTCCGTTTGACATCGCCTGAAACCCTCTGCGCCGAATGGATGGCCCACAATTTTACCACAAATGGTGACTTCAAGTGGCACCAGTCTCGGCACAGACTCGCATTCATACAGTACATATGGACCTCCTTCACCCCGCGACGTCACGAAGATGCGGTGGCGCTGATGTTAGCAGCGACTTTCGCATGGTAGGCAAAACAGATTCCGCTTGCCCGTGCCTACCGCAGCTGCCGCAGCTACCGGTGGCTGCTTCAAGCCTGTGAACTGCAGAAGCAGCATGTATTGACCAGCTGCGTCACAGCTGGATCCGCGTAGTAGCATAAAAAATATTAAATTAGCCTCGATAGGTTTCTCGCGCATAAATGCCGCATTCGGAAACTGGCTAACAGGCATTGGGCCACGGTAGTAAAGCGCGAAGTCTGGGATTCGATAGGCACTGCCACTCAATGCACTTAATAGCATGCAAGTTACTGCGTTCATTCACCTGAACTTCAGGATAGTAGGCTAATAATTGCTCAAGGAAAAAAAAAGACATATGCAGCTGCACACGTACTTATCACCTTGAGCCGGTGTGCTCGGGGAGCCGACAGGTTCACTCACCCCCAAGGAATGCGTTTTTTTTTGTTAATAGCACACCATGTTTAATGGCGCGTTTTATGACATTTAATATTTACTTGAAACTGTTTCTTGATATGACGACGTAATTATTTCATTCGAGTAGAAAGAAGTCTGGTAAGTTGTGTCAATCTTGCGCGGTCGCGTTGGTGTGCTTAGAATAGCGTACCTTAGTGTGCTAAACGCCATATGCTTTTTCATTGCATCATGCATGTGTCATGTTTCATGAGGTAGTACATGATCGCGAAGCTTGTTTGGAAAGAAGCAGCCGCAGGCGTGCTACTAACAGACACGTGGCGAGATTGAGAGGGGCGCGGCATGAAAAGTATTCTCGTTATTCATGCATGCGATATGTAACTAAACTTGGTGCAAATACCAAATTCCTACGCTAGTTTCAGTAATTCCTTTTATTTATAGCTATACCTGGTGCAGTTCTGGGTAATTATAATTAACACCGTCGGCAAGTCCCCCCAAGGTCTCAAACAATTGAGTAGATAGTGCGCAGTTTTTTTATGCCAGCATGTACATAAACCCCTGTTCTGTACGATGACGCGATTAGTTCTTTTTCTATATGATCAGTACTTATGCATGCATAGTTACATGAAAACGTTTCTTAGAAATAGCTAACACAGTACTGCACGTGTAGGGAAAAAAATCGAGAGGTTTGTTACGCTCCTCAACGTCTCAGGAATAGTTTGCGACAAATGGAATCATTTGATTTTCATGCGAATTACGAAGGTGAGTGATCCAGTCGCAGAAAATGTGAGAGGTCACAAAACGAACCTTAAAGTTTATGGCATCTTCGCTTTCGCTTTGGTCAAAGAAATGCGGCACTGAAATCAAAGAAATTACCTCACAATTTTTGACGACCACACTTCTAAAAAGCGTAATTTATAAATTTGTACTCAAAATTTTGCTATAATTTTTCGTCACGAAACTAGACTTCAGGGCTAAGAAAGAAATAATTCTAGAAATCAAAAATTTTCACCAAATTGACCAGCTTAACAAGAGGACAAGTCGGCCTGGCTGGTGCGTGGTCATGCGGCTAAAAACAGCGCTAAGCGAGACAGGAGATCAGGGACACGACGCTGTCCCCACCTTTCGCACAGCGCGACACGTACATATGTCAGCAGACGATGAGCGCACGTCTGCTCCGACGAAACAAGGCCAGCACTTCCCCTCACTATTGTCCCGAAGTAAAATCATTCCGGCTAGTGCAGAGTGTCAAAACTTGTTTTATTCAATGCCTTGCGCATAAATAAACGGCAGGAACGCTTTCTAGTCATGTTTACTACTAACCACATATACAATACAGTGGCAAACTATTTCTCTTTATAGGCCGCACGTGGCCAACGCGAGCTCGTGTACTTCAACAAATTACTAAGTTGGAAGCATCGACCATTGCTATGATTCACAGAAACTGGAAACGCGCCTACAAGCCTTGAAAACCCGCGCTCAACACCTATCCGCGACGCCACTCCCCGACCTTTTGCCTACCACGAGCTCGCTAGCGACTGCAGCGCCACCTCGTTTGTTTACAAATATGCAGGAGGTCCATACAGCGAAACGCCAGCCACCTGCTGAAATTAGGAGATTCGAAAGATAAGAGAGCAGCGTAGCAGCGTTTGTGGCCAACGTTGGTTGTGGATCAGCCTGAGCCAATGGGTAGGCCCCTGCACTTTCCTTTTCATTTTTCCCGCCAGCAATAGCAGAGAGAGAAACAACGTTATTGAGCCCAGCTCGACGTCTTCTTAGACGCTGTCCATGAAAGTGGTTCGCTCTTCACGGGACCCATATGCTTCTCTAGCCGCCTGGGCCCTGCAGATCACGACGAGCTGGTCTTGCAGGGCAGGGCTGGTTAGCAATGTCTCCCATCGCTAGATTAGGGAGGATGAGGGATGAATTGAGGTAGTCGGGCAGGCAAGAGGTGGGTGGATTGCCTTCACGAAATCGCATACTCCAATGACGTGTTGGAGCGCGCCCACTTACTGAGTCTTGCAGAAATAACATTCGTTCTCGTACCGTTCCGGGTGCATCTTGCTTTGAAGGTAGGGTGCAGGAAAGATCCTGCCTGTATCTGCCTCTAGATCGCTTGCTTTTTTCTGCTAAGCGATTTGTGAGGATCGCGGTAACGTGGCCTCTCCATCTTGTAATGGTTCGTTATGTTCCTATAACTAAATAGGGACTGTGGCTCACCTTCCTCTACCCGCTGTTCTATCTCTCCGGCGAACTGGTGGGCAAATTCGTTGCCCTCCAGCCCAGAGTGAGCCGGTGTCCATATCAACTCAACTTTCCTTTCAGGTACGTCGCGTTTACTCTTGAGAACATCTAGTGCCGCAAGAGACACCCAACCCTTTCTGTAGCTGTTATACGCCTTTTGCGGGTCAGTGACAATGCTTCCCACTTTGGGCGGCGCGAGTGCTAGCGCTATCGTTGCCTCTTCTGCCACCTCCGGAAAACACAACTCGATAGAGGCGCAGGGTACGAGCACATCCCGCATCGTAACTGACAGCGTGACTTTCGATGAAAACTTGGGTAGCGAAGCATCTGTGAAGAGAGTGACCCACTTTCCTCTTATATTTGATCTAAAGTCTCCGTCAAGGCCGCAATACGAGGCGAGTCGAACCGCCTTCTTGGCGGTGAAATACATAAGCACTCGTGTACTGTGTAAGTCATTTTGCAGGTTAAATAACCAGAAGTAGTCTAAGCTAACCTAGATTCGTCCATTGCTGCATCGCAAACAGCCGACATGCAGAACCACAGTTTATCCAAACTAATCTGAAGCTCTCCGCTGCGTCATGACACAGAGCCGTCATGCAGCTTCGGGGCAATAAACTCCATTTTCCCCTCGTCTTAATTTTCTTTTTATCTCACAGGAGGCGACTTCAATGGCAAGATTCCTCCAGAGGCTGCGCATATCTATACTGCTACTGTTTTGCAGAGCGGAAAAGGTGCTCGGGAATCTCAGAGAAGGAAATAGGGCAGACCTTCAGGAATAAAAACATGAAGGAAACAAAGGAGTAATTCCGTACGTTAGCGCCACTTCGCTGCTTTTGAAAACAAAGGGGCTAAGGAGCCATATTTAGGTCACAATTTCCCGCTCGACAGGGCCTTGCCAATGAATGTGTAGACCAGTGAGGGTTACCATCACGCAATCTTTCTGGAAAGCTGCACCATTACAAATTTTTATAATTTCTTTGAGATTTATGCTGTTTAGTTATCCTGTGGCATGTCAGGTGTTGTCAAAGAGCGGGCAGTAAAACTAGTTTAAAAGATCAGTGACATAGCAAAAGAAAAAGATTAATGGTCATCTTGGCTTCCAAAAGGAAGTGAAGTTTAATGGTCATCTTGGCTTCCACTCAGAAGCTGCAGAGAGCTGTTGACTGGAAAGTTTTCAGCATCGTTGGAGACTGAACATATGGGCACTCCTATGTCTCCTTTCCAACTGTTTTCTATTGGCCGAAGAGCATTCCCACCTTGCTACAACGGTGTGCAATGTGTGAAGCATCTCTGCAGAGGAGTTTTGGTGGTTTCACTGGCTTTCTTTCTACACATAACATAATTGCTCCCACTATTCTGCAGCTGACAAGATATAAACTAGGCCGGTGCGTTCGCTTGCGCCTGCTCCTTCACCTTGTTCTCTCGGGCTTTCTATGTTCATGTACAAATAAAGTCGACTTCTATTTCTGCCGTGTCAAAAATCGCACTTGAAGTTTGTACAGTGTGAACGAAGTGATGGAGTGAAAGATTGCTGCCATAATGAGTGCGTTACCTGCATAAATAAAAGCAGTGCACAACAGTTATGTATTCTTCGTGCAATAAAACTTTTTATAGTTACGTAGACGTTCACCCTGAGTGGTTCTTATTTTTTACAGCGCCTATACCTTGAAGCAAGAGGCAAAGATTCGCGGTGAAAACTAAGCATTTGCTACATCCGCCTCCAGTGGCTTCCAGCTGGCTCATGGCTTGCTGGATTTGATTGACGTTCAATATCGAGCAGGCCATGAGCCAGCTGCAGGAGAGTGTGTAAAGGCTGCTTAATATTCCCCGCGAAGCTCTCAAGTTTACACGAGTAAAAAGGAGAGGCATCCAAGACAAAGCCGCATTAATACAGCTTGCCATCGGTTACCGAGGCAATGTCGGTGGATGGTTGGACAGAGGTCTGAAAGTGATTGGTTCTTACTTGGGCCGGCATTCGCACTTGATATCCGGCCACGTACCAAACAATTCAAATTCCGTCTCGGCTGTGCATAGGCTATTTGCTCCGCCCTCCGTCGGGGAGCAAAACACCTGTGGCTGCAGAGCACTTCCAAACGCGACGTGACCGCGGAATCCGAAGATGCAGTTTCTACTGCTCACGTTTGAAGCTGGTACCGAAAAGTTTCTCTGCCCTCTTCGTCGCTTTCGTGATCAGCTTCACAATCAGAAAAGTGTACAACAATTATATCTTACAGCTACTAAACTACGAGGCAGAAACATTGAGGCTCACGAAAAGGGTTACCCTCAAGTTAAGGACAACGCAGCGAGCCATGGAAAGAAAAAAAATAATAGGTGTAACTTTAAGAGACTGGAAGAAGGCAGAGTGGGTGAGGGAACAATCGCGGGTTAATGACATCCTAGTCGAAATCAAGAGGAACAAATGGGCTTGGCCGGGACATGTAATGCGAGGCAAGATAACAGCTGTTCCTTACGGGTAACGGAGTGGATTCTAAGAGAAAGCAAGCGTAGCAGGGGGCGGCAGAAGGTTAGGTGAGCGTATGAGATTAAGTAGTTTGCAGGAAAAGTGTGGATGCAGCTGGGAAAGGATGGGGAAAGATATAGGAGAGGCCTTTGATCAGCAGTGGGTTTAGTCAGTCTGATGATGATGACGATGATCAACCCGAGGACAAATGACCTGATGATGCCAATAAGCGTTTAAATCTAGAAAAACCGATTAGGTCCCTGGTTCAGCGTCTTCACTTCTGGGGCCAGGGCTCGGCGCGTCCTCAGGGTCGGGCACAAAACGTTCGGTCCCACAAACATCACGCTGTAACTAGTTGTACTGCTTTGACATTGGATGAGCACCAGCTTTGGCACACGAAGGAAGCTGCAGGCTAACGTCAACGCGTATTTTCCTTCTGCGGCAAAATTTCTGCCCATGACTTTCGGCTGACCTTGTGCAAATCTACAAAGGCATCACTCATATTTCTGGAATCATCCATCGTGCCCCCCACTCACAAACAATAAGTTCCGGATCCCCTGGAAGGCTCCACATATAACCTTCCCTTCATTGTCCAGACAAACGGTCATCGGTTGTAATCACATTCTGGGGCCTTGTCTACGGCTTCGTCTTTTGCATCAATGTTTGACTTCCTTTTGCTCTTCATTTGAGGAAAGAAGACGTAAAGTGTATGTGAGAAAAAGGTTATTTACTCAGTACAGACCGCTACATCTCGCTACTTCGTTGACGCATCTTGCTCTACCTCTTTAATCGGTCGACCTTGACCTGACTTCACTCCTTGCTGCGGTAGTACAACTCCCGTAAGCTTCTACGGTCTCGGCTTTGACGCATCTTGCGCTAGAGCTTTACGTGGCTGACCTCGGCCCCGCTTCACTCCTCCTTGCAGCGGCGCACCCTCCGTTGTGTTCCGCGGTCGCACCGTTGGCGCCGTTCCGTCTGCCATTAAGCGTGGCCGTCCTCGACCCCGCTTGAAACCTTCTTTGCCCTCCGTCGTGCCCAGCTGCTTGCATGTGTGGCGCCTGAGCTTGGTGACGTCCTCGGCACCAGCCCCGCACCGTGGGCAGTGCAGCGGGTACCGGCGCGAGTGTATGACCTCCTCGTGCCTTCTTGCATGGGCGCGTTCCCTGAATCTCTTGCCACACTGGCTGCACTCGTAGGGCTTGTCACGAGTGTGGATCATCATGTGAACCTTGAGATTGTCAGGCCGGGAGAACCTCTTCTGGCACAAATTACACACGGAGTTTCGCTTGTCAACGTGGGTACGCTCGTGCCTGATGATATCAGCCCTGCGTGCATGAAGGGTAAGTATAAGCAGAATTACCACACGACTACGAAAATCTGCTCCGGATGCCTGCGTTAGTAGACACCTTTAGCATATCATGTACCATGTTACCGTAAGCGGTTCCGTACCGTTGTACCGGGAGCCTGCGCCGCCAATGCACATCGCACATCCCACTAACGGTGCCAGATGGCACCAGCTACCCGGCAGCTGCGCGTGCGCATGTATCACCGGGACCAATCAGCGCGCGCTCATCAGCAGTGAGCGGTCTTCCGGTACTTCGGTAAAGGTAACCCGGTACAAGGTACGTTAAAGGTGTCTAGTTATGTCTGGACATCTCTTTCAAGGTTACGATTTCGCCAATGACGTTCGCACCTTCCACCTATATCACTGCCGCTGGTGTCAGGCGCATTTTGCCTGTTTCTGACGCAGCTCTTCCACATGACTTAACGTCTCTCACTTACTCTCTTTCCGCTCCTGTTGGCGTTGTCTTCCTATGTCCTCGCTAAGCGAACCTTGGTATACCTGTACTTCAGTTGTAATGTGAGCGACTCAGCAGTAATGCTAATCAGGCTTATAGAGCAGTGTCTGAGGCACCACAGCTCAGTTCAGCTCTGCAAGTACTGAAATACACACACGCGCAATGTCTAACTCAATTCTATAGCATCCAATAAAGGTCAGCGCTCATGATGAGCTGGGCACGAGGCAACCAGATTTGGCGGGCGGCTCGTACACTTGCGTCACTCCTCGAGAGAGGCCGATACCAAAAGCACCAGCCGGGTCATTTCGTGCACGGGAGATTCGCTCAATTCTGACACCGCAGCAGCGGCTTAAGACTAACAATTTCTATGCACAGGAGACAGCAAATAACGGCAACGGTTATAATGAACACTCGCTTATTACAAATGGCGTTGGCGATACCGCAAAAATGTGTATAAGAGTAATGGCACCGCGTCTCAGATATAACGAACAGCTGCGGCCGTGCAACTCGCTTAGGGCGAACAAGGAGGCTCCGTGAACTCGACCCCACTGTAAAAAAACTCGCGCTTCCCGTGACCGCGGATGGCCAAGAGCGCCGCCCAGCCCCAGTGGCATCGCTCTGAAGGGAACTTCGAGACCCCCAAAAAAGCAACAAAAGGCAGCATTAAAACTACGAAAACTCGCCGGCGAAGCGTGAGCCAACGGGTTAAGGCATACAACGCCCATCACTGCGTAAGGGCGTGCCAGCTGGGCAAAGCCTCTAAAGTGCAAGTGACCACCGTGTACAGCTGAGAATGCACTTTTATCGGGCTTGCTGTCAAGTATCAGACGCACATAACTCACAAACTAAGTTTTTAAAATATGTGTATTGTTTTTCTGATTTGATAATTTGGGTCTAATATTAGAAGTTCACTCACTACGAACTTCGGATAGAGCGAACGCAATCAGGGCGACCGTCAGGATCGTTTGTACAGTAATTGTTAGCTTACTGGAAAAAAGCGGGCAGTGTTTCTTGATGGAAAATGAACACAAAACTCGCACAACAAGCGCGAAGGGGCACTTTCGAGTGTGCTACTGCTGCTAGTCATGCTGATGACGGCGTTATGCTGTGTCCGAAAATCGTTGCATTCAAGCATTAATTTTGTATTTGTAGGGCGACTTGACGATTTGTGCTTCTTTAAAATATTTACGGCTTGAAAAGGTGGCTCGTCATCAGAAAGGACATCTCTCCAGTTAACTAGCCACGATGGCGTAAGGCAAGGAACGGTGCTATAAAACGGTGTAAGGCCTACTTGCGAGTGCTCGTGAAGGTGCAGTGCGTGCATTGGTGGATTCCCTTCTTGCTACGCCAATGTTTCCACCGGGTATGCATTTCCATCTTGTACTGCGTAGTGAAGAGGTCGCCGCACATCCCACAGGCGAGAAACAGGCTGTGCAAAGGAACGATACTGACGTCCCCTGAAAAAGAACCGAGCAGTGCGAGGAGCGAATGAGCACATGTAGAGTGAAGAACTGAATTCAGTGTTTCTTAATGTGTACCGTGGCAGAGAGCAAAAGGCCAGCAGCAGTAATATTTCACACCAGTCCCTTAGTATCAATTAGGTGCATGGCAGCTTCTTTAAGAGAGTAATAGAATAGTAGGTTGTATTTAAATATTTGGCTATTCGCGATGCAAAGGTAGCGAAACGGTACTAACCCGCACAAATCAGTGAATAGGTAATGTAAACATTAAATAGAGAAAGACAGTGCCTTTTCTGGAAGCGCTATCGACCAGCTTCGCACCGGTACACACAAATCAAATGAGGAGTTCTCTCACAATGCTGAGGTCCCTTTCATGCACTAAGGATATATACCTAAAAAGCAAGCACCCATTCTCTTTTATCCACAGTTTAGTCTTCATGCTTATTAGGCAATGTGTCATTGCTCCTTCAACTGTCGCCTAGATGTCGTCGAAAAGAAAGGTCCGCCGTCCCTGCGGACTTTCAAAGTGTTCATAATCAGGCATAATCGAATTAGCTTAGACTTCAAGAGAGAACGGACGAAGCTAGTGAAGAGGAAGTTCATTAACGAGTTAGGAGTAAGAGGGAAACTAGAGGAATTCAGGATATCGCTGGGGAACAGATATTCACCGTTAACTGATGAAGACAATCTTAATGTACATACAGTGAACGATAATCTGACAGCTGTCATTACGGAGTGCGCACTGGAAGTAGGTGGTAGGACAGTTCGACAGAATAAGAAATCTGATTAAGAAACGCCAAAGCATGCTGGCGCATTAGCCTACCGGCAGAATAGAACTAGCAGAGCTATCGAAGTTAAAAAATGAGCGCTAGGGGGGGTAGCCGACATAAGGAAGATTAATACGGAGAGAATCGAGCATGCTCTAAAGAACGGAGGCAGCCTAAACGCGGTGAAGAGGAAACTACGCATGGTTAAAAACCAGATGTATACGTTAAGAGACAAGGAGGGCAATGACATTAGCAACATAGATAAGATAGTTAAAGTAGCCGAAGTGTTCTGTACAAATATATAAAGTAGTAAATGTAATCACAACATTAATGAGAGAGTCAGTAGCCCGCAACAATGAGTCATCCCGTCAATAACGAAAGAGAAAGCAAAGAAAGCCTTAGGAATATATGCAAAGGGGAAAAGAAACTGATGAGGATCACGTCACTGCAGATCTGTTGAAAGATGAAAGAGAGATTGTGCTAGAAAACCAACCACCCTGTATACGCAACGCCTTATGACCTCGAGCATACCAGAATCTTGGAACAACGCAAATATCATCTTAATTCTTTAAAAAAGCAAACGCCAAGGACTTGAAAAATTACAAGCCGATCAGTTTACTCTCCGCTGCCTACAAGGTATTGACTAAGGTACTTACTTCAATTAACCACATGATGAGGCAGGCTTCCGGAGATGATACTCCTCAAAATATAATATTCCCACTACTAATGAGGTGATAGAAAAATGCGCAAGAAATAACCAACGAATATGTATAGCCTTCATTGATTACGAGAAAGCGTGTTTCTCGGTGTAAATCTCAGCATTCATACAGGCATTGCGGAATCAGGGTGTAGAAGGGCCTAATATATAAAAAAACTGGAAGCTATATATAGCATCTGCACAGATACCATAGTCCTCCACAAAGTCAGAGAGAAAATTCCAATAATCAGGGGCGTCAGGCAAGGAGACACAATCTTCCAATGCTATTTACCGCCTGTTTGCAAGAGGTCTTGCGAGGCATGAAGTGGGAGCAGTTGGGGATAAGACTTCATGGAGAATACCTAAAAAATCTGCGATTCGCTGATGATATTGCCTTGCTCAGTCACCCAGGAGGTGAGCTGCGAGTCATGATCAATGAGTTAGACAGGCAGAGCGGAACGTTGGGTCTAAAAATTAACATCCAGAAAAACAAAGTCCTGTTCAATAGTCAAATACGGGACAGCATTTCACAAGTGGCAGCAAGGGGCTGGAAGTGGTAAAGGAACTTAGGACAGCCAGTGACAGCTGATCCGCATCATGAGAGGGAAATAACTAGAAGGATAAGGATGGGGTGGAGTGCATATGGCAGGTTCTTTCAGATCATGAACGACAGTTTACCAATATCCCTCAAGAGAATAGTATACTACAGTTGCATCTTCCCGGTACTCCCCTACGGGGCAGAAACGGGGAGGCTAACGAAAAATGTTTAACTTAATTTAGGGACAATGCAGCGAGCCATGGAAGGATAATTGGTAGGTGTAACGTTAAGAGACAGCAAGCGGGCAGAGTGGGTGAGGGAACAAACGCGCGTTAATGATATCGTAGTCGAAATCAAGAGGAAGAAAAGGGCTTGGGCAGGGCATGTAATGCAAAGCCAATATAACCGCTGGTAATTAAGGGTAACGCAGTGGATTACAAGAGAAGGCAAGCCTAGCAGGGGGCTGCCGAAGGTTAGGTGGGCGGATGAGATTAAGAAGTTTGCAGGCATAAGGTGAGCGCAGCTGGTGAAGGATAGGGTTCATTGGAGAGACATGGGAGAGGACTTTGCCCTGTAGTGGGTGTAGTCTGGCTGATGATGATGAATCAGGCATGTTCGCAGCTTGCATACGCTATCAACCGATTATTATCTAAAAGCTAAGGAGTGCAGGACAAGCTTCTTCTCACCTTCGTTCAACGCCCCTCGTCCTGTAGTGTTCCCGAGCAATCTCTTGGTGAACGACGTTGAATATCCAACGAGCAGCTCTTCTCCGGGGTCCACCTTCCTTAGTGTGCGGTAGTAGATGTCGCCGTTCACGAGTGAGGCCTCGAGGTTTTGTGAGCGCTTGCTGGGCGAGTAGTTCACGTCGTTCATCCAGTGATTGCGCTGTTCCGGGCGGCCGTCTACCACGAAGAACTCTCCACATCGGCGCACCTGCGGAACGCAGCGGTTAAACAGTATAATTTTTAAGGGATCGTACTAACGTGAAACAACAGGCGCAAGAAAACGTGGCGGAAATTTTAAATGTCAGGTAACAGGCCAGTATTCCGTGTTCTATTCTTATACCTCTATCACATGGGCATTTCTAAGGCCTTCGAACCGACCAGTCTATCCACTGTAAAGCCACTGAGCGCAGCTAAATGGGTGGTTTATGTGGCCATCGAGACACTGTTAGCGTACCGTGTACCCTGTTACCGTTACCGAAGTACCAGAAGCATACCCACCCCTTGCGAGCACGCATGATTGGCCCGGATGCTACAGACACGCCCGCAGCCTGCCGGGTACCTGGAGCCATCTGGCGCCGCCAGGGAGATGTTGGAAATATGGAACTAATAATATACAACTTATTTTGATGATGATGATTTCAAATTTTAATGGCGCAAGGGCTTCAGATGCCAAAGAGCACCATGGGACAAGGTATTTTGGTCTACTGACAACTTATTTGGCGAAAAAAAAACATTTCAGCCTGGGCTACCAAACACTGCGGTCCGTGTAGTGTCATTGTCAGCGATATAAAACAACCAACATCAGCTTCCTTAAAGGTGCAAGAATGCTACTGCATTCAGCTTGTCCAGGATAGTGGAGTTCATTTCAAGAGTAATTATTCTTCTTCTTGAAATGAATAATTTCTTTGCACCTTTTAGCTTAGCCTTCAGCTTACGCTAAAGCTTCCAGCTTGGCCTGCGAGTGCGACTCTTGTACTGCAAGCGGGACGGTTTAGCGTGCACAAGCACTGGTAGCCATACCTGAGATTTCGCGAAATTTTTGCAGAAAAATAAAAAGGCCCCTAATGGTGGATCGGGTGGCTTAGCGATGTCTCATGGTTATGTCTAACTTTTCGCGTGCCAATGAAGTTTGGGAAAATGGTGAGGCACTGAAAACCATAGGCGAACATTGTTATACATTTTTTTTCTGTTTTTCCTCTAACCTTATAATAACGCGGCCTGTCAGTGCTGCTAAACAGTACAATACAATGATGGTGGAAAGTACGCCTGTTCGTTGAATTCTAGATATGCGGTTTGCAATTGTAGTCATCCGCTGCAATCTTTCCCTCTCACACAACAATGGCACGTATTGCAGCATATCCTGTCCCAAAGAAAAAACTCACCTCGAATGCACTTGCAAGTCCGGGGCAGAGTAACAATGCGAGTAGCGTAGTGCAGTTATAGCCCCGTTGTTTCGAACGTTGTCTATAAGAGCCTTTACAACCTGAGTCTGAGTGTTCTACACATTGGCCGGGCAAGCTTACCGGCCAGGTGCAGCCGCCATTTTCGATGCCGTCCGCCTTGACTCCGTGGTACGGGCCGAAGTGCAGTCCCTTGGGCAGCGCCTTCAACGTGAACACTCCCACCGGGGCACCCTTGATTGTGGACTTGCCCGAGGTCAGGAATTCGAGCATGCTCTTACCGACGAGACTTTGATCTTCCGATTTCCCCTGCGTATAATATTCCGCAGTGTTCTCCAGCCGCTCTACTGCAAAGTGGGGGCTCGGGCATACAGGTTAGATTTTACAGCGCTGACTGTTAAAGCTAGGATTGAACTGTTTCGCGCCGTAATCACGGTCGCCTTCCTCATCCCGGCGTGAATTTGCGATTAAGTGCCCGGTATACCACCCCCCCCCCACCTTCTCGACCAGAAAAAAAACACCGTACGTGTAAAAATGGGTTCACTCGTGCAGCCCGCCAGAAGAGTAAAGTTGGCGTTTCTGAAGTGTGGTACAGATAGCTGCACCGGTCGAAGCTTGAGCCCACCAAAAACGCATGAAAACGTGTACACGGAGTGGTGGTTAAGTATATATATAGCACATAAATGGGCGGGCACTATGATTTGGCGGGTGATTTCGCACTCACATCAGGTGATCAATTTTATGACTGAGTATTGAGTTCAAGCAGGTATCGTTACGTTTTTCAAATGTACTTGAGATTTTTTTCAAGATTGATCCAATTTACATCGTGCATATCCCGAGAAAGCAATCAAAATACAGCCGAACCTCGTTAAAACGAAACTGTTTATAAGGAAACAACGGATATAACGAAGCAATGTCGATTCCCGTTGGAACTTCGGTCAACACAGGCTATGAAGAAACTATGGCTACAACGAAGTAACCGCCGAGCCCTTCAACATAGTTACAACGAGGTTCAGCCGTATGCCTTAAGAAGAACTTGCTACCGTGGGGAAAGGAGGCAGCGGCGGCCGCGACAGCCCCCATCTCCCGATTCTCACCGTTTTAAAGGTGCCGAAAGGAAAAATTGTACTGCGCTGGTTAGTGTGGAATTTCATGCAATCAAGCAAAATGAGGACGCACCCGTAATAGAGAATCATCGAATCCTGCGAGGAGAGCGACATTTGGTATAGACAAGGAGTTGTAGCTTCTGCATCAAGCTGAATAAAGTTCCAAGAGGTTAAATGGCTTGCCCTGCTTCAGAAACCACTTCGTACATGTAGCATGTTACCCAGAGTTTCTACGGGAGGCTTAGAACGGTGATGATTCGGGCTAGTGGGTAATTCGCACGCAGTTCCTTAGCGCAAAAACATGAAGGAACCAGATACAATGATTTGTGTCCCCTCCCTTTTTTGTTTGCCGATGTCAGCCATCTCCCAGCCCCCCATCTCTCGATTCTCACTGTTTTAAAGGTGCCGAAAGGAAACATTTCGCTGCGCGTGTTAGTGGTGCATTTCATGCACTCAAGCATAGTAAGGACGAATCCGGAATACAGAATCATCGAATTCTGCTAGGAGACCTATGTATAGTAAATGGAAAGACAGTTTTGCCAGTTAGAATACGGAAATAATGAAACTCTGGGGAAGCTAAAGCCAACTTTAAAGTGGAATGGGAAAGGATTAAATCACATCTGCTACAGTTTCTGGTGCAATGTTTGTGCGTGTTTGCGTCATTTTCTTTGAAATTGTCGGTGCACCAACCGCCATATTCGGGCTACTAGCTGCAGAAAGCTGTGCTCACAACGTGGCGGGCACGTTGCGATGACGTCACAAGATCACGTAACCACTCTCGGCTAATCACCGAATTTTTGAAATCTATGGCGGATTCTACTTCTTACGTAAACACTAATGATATCGCATTGATATTTGGCAGCATATACTCTTTTAATTAACGAATGCCGTCATCCGCCGTGCGATGCCAGTGCTTTACTGCTTGGTTAGTTCATTCTGGGCCGCGATTGCACCTTTTAGAAATAATGAGCACCTGCCAAAGCATGCCAAGAAAGCTATTGTAAACGTCCGTGTATGCTTCGCTTACCTCCCTCTCCACGTCGGCTAATGCGGTGTCCACACGGGCAACCATTCCGCTTCCACCGGAAGCTACAAAAAAGGATTTGAGGCATATTTTTAGATGGTTAAAGAACGAAAGCGTAGCAACTCCTTTGCTAAACCACGTAACTAAAAAGGCCAGGTCTGTATAAAAAAATACAATTTCTTTCTTCAAAATACTGCGGTATGAATAACTACATGCACTCCTCTATGCAGGCCTGTCTTCCAGTCTTGTGTCAATCGCGAATCGTAAGCTTACGTTCTTCGTCACGCCGCTCTTCGCTTGAGGCCGGCCCTTTGGGCTGATCCAGCCTTCCGCTACCAGGAGCCTCCCCGTAGTCCGGAAGCATATATTCTGGCGCAGGCGGGCATTCGCTCTGAGTCTCCTTCGGTCGGACGACCTGCGGATACATTTATTGGTATAGTGGTCTTACATAATGTAAAAAATGCGATCATAAAAAGTTTTTCGCTCAAAAATGCTTTTGTCCAGAATTTCTGTGTATAAATGATTTTTTAAACAACAGTCTTCGGAAAAAAAAGGTAACCACGACGTCTCTGTTTGCACTTGCTGCCAAATATTCGAAAACTACTCGAAAACCTAAGAGCGTAGTCGATTCGTTTGGAAGCATTTCGAAAATGTACTACTTGATTCGCTCAGCGAAATTAATACAAGGGCATCCGATCAGCTATCTAAAGATTTCCGATATTTGCCCACTTCTACTGATGATAAATGTTCGATGCACTGAGGCCGCACTAAGCAATGCTAATTGCAGCTAACAACTACCGGGTAAACTCAAAAACAATGAGGAAATCTAAGAAAATAACCGCATTGGTTAATTTATCACGCTCGTTTCATGGCGTGCGCCAACGTAGCCGGCATGACCGCTTATAAGCGATCACTGTATCTCACAAAACCGTCTTTTTAAATCACTTACTACACCCGCGAACTACGGGTAGTGAGCGCTGTCTCTTCTCTCGTCCGGAAGGCCGACTGGCACATTTAATTCATGCACGAGTTTTCCGTTCTGCACAAATACGCAGGCCTGAACTCCGAATAGTCTGAAGAAAGTCGTTGCCACAACAGTCACACTGACAATCGAAAACAGTCTAGAGGCATTGTATATTAGCGCGCAGGATGTGCACGTGCAGCAGCAATAACTTGGCGGGGGATATGCCATTGCAACGCATTCATTACGGTGGCAGAAGGCCGACCAAAGATCCCGGGATTGTGTCATGCCGCGTGTACCGACTTAAGGAAGCTCATGAAGTTCAAAACGCCCATCCGCCGAAATTTTGGTGCCACACATTGAAGCCTGATTGTTCAACATTAATCCAGAAGTTAAAACTGGACGCCTTCAGACCTGATGATATTTGTATGGCCCACACAATTTACTAAGCGCCCCGCGGTGGCTCAGTGGTTATGGCGCTCAGCTGCTGACCTGAAAGACGCGGGCTCGATTCAGGCCGCGGCAGTTGAATTTCGATGGAGACGAAATTGTAGAGGCCTGTGTACTGTGCGATATAAGTACATGTTAAAGAACCCCACGCGGTCCACATTTCCGGAGCCTTTATCTACGGCGTCCCTCATATAGCCTTAGTCTATTTGGGGCGTTAAACCCCAATAGAAACAAAATAAAACCAAATTTATTAAGCATTAAACACCAGCTCAGGCCTTCAGGTATGGCTATGCAATGCAGATCAAGGCAAAAAGGGCAGTGTGAAGATGGAATGCTGTCCTCACCTCACTGGGCTCGACAACCATAGGTTCCTCTTCTCCAGTGGGAACACCTTGGACGAAATGCATGAGGACATCAATAAGGTGTGGGAAAAACCGCAGGCGCAAATTCTAAATGTGGGATGCTTACACGAAGCCGCTTTGCACAAAATACACCCCGTGCATTTATCACCTATAACGACATAATTCGGCCATCTTGTTACACATGCGTCAAGCGCACCACCAGCTCTTATGGGGTCAATGTCCTTGCAAGTTTACGGAGTCTGATCTGTCATTCCTATGTCGCGGACGTTGCGGCGGGACTTGTTCGTTGCCTAAGCGTGCTTTACTGGTGCAATCTTTAATGCAATAATATTAGAAGCCTAATCGGAAACAAAATTGCGCCGTCGGTCTTAAAATTCGCTGAATGTCTGGAGGAAAGTGATGTCACCGCGCCAGATATTGGCATTGGCTGGAGAGAAGTGACGTCACCACACTGGAAACTACGCCACTGCCGGTTAAGGCATCATTAGCCTCCTTTTAACGCTGTCGGAATAACAACACTATGTGATTAGAGGTCGCTGTGAATTATTTCTTTACATAATTCTGCAGACATCTTAACCGCATCCAGAAAAGCAGGGCACAGAACAGATGGAAATTGTTTACATCTACCTTGACAGCAAGCCTTTTATTAACGCTAAAAAGACCTGCTTACAAAACTTAAAAGAGAGTTGACGTTAAAACACGCACAAGAATTAAAACAAATATTTCCTTGATGATATTCTGATGGATCCTCTCATCACTCAACATTTAGAACGAAAATATTCCACTCCCTAAGCCTTCATGGAAAATAGCAAAAAGAATGATTTTATTGGGCAAAATATGTAGCTATGCTGTAATTGAGCTGATGGCGAGCGCTTGTGCTTAAGTAAAAACTGAATTAAGCGAGAGGGGCACCTTTGTAGCTCAGCATTATTACCTGATAGCAGGCCAGCTTTACGTAAATCACTAATAGGTTTGAGTTTTTGCCATTCATAAATTTGGGGAGCGAGTTAGTTTGTGACTATAAACCTTACAGCGCACCCCTGTACATTTTTTAGTTGAGCTGTTCCCACCTTCCGGGGAGATCCAAACCATGTAGCGCAAGAATTAGGCCAGTCGCTACTCTCGGAACTTTTTCTTAGAACGTCACGTGAGCCTTTTTGTTTGAAATAGACTGATTTTATCTGATACGATTCGGCTTAATAGCAGCGTATTCAATTTTTTGGCGTGTAAGAATGGCAAAGGACGTCCTTCTCCCACACCAGCTCCGATTTTTAGAATGGAGGTCTGCACGGAACTACGTCTCAGAGATAACCAAAACAGACCGCGATAACCCTTCACGTCTTTGTGCTTCAATGCACTGTCGTCTCGTAACTTTTGTCACGCGGTTGGCATGACGGCGAGCACGTAGAAGAGGATGTCATTACACAAAAGACTCTCGGTAAACTCTACATGTTTGTGGGGCGAACTCGCACTGGTAAATACAGCTCGGTGATGGTGGAGAGCAACAGTGTGCTCGGAGGTCGACGAAGGTGAGAGCCATCTCCACTCTAGGCTGCGTTGAAATTAAAGCTGTTACTACGAACCTTCATGATAAGGTCTCTGAAAAGTTTAGGACAATTTTCAACAAAATGAAAACACCGTCGTGCGACTACAGTTATTTCAGGCGAACCCGGTCAACTCTCGTGTAACAAAAAAAAAATGACAAGACCGCGTGCTCGGGGCTGTGAGCACGGACCATGAACAATCACCGGTTTTCTATCGTGCTCGCACTGCATTAACCTTCCAGTGCGCGTCCTATCGCAATGGAAAGAAATACAAACAACGTGGCGCCTACCCGCTGCACTGTTCGAATATCTTTTGATCGCGCTTTTACCTGGGTGGTAAAAAAGGCCGCCACCGTCTGGAAGACGTTGAAGTAACGAGCGTTAGCCGTTTGGTTTACTAAATGAACAAAGCAGAGAAGAACGCGCCATTCGTTTCGAGAAACGGAATGTAATACCCTTTGAAACTCGGTAGATTGCCACCATGATTGGCTACGCGTGTACGCACGGAGCCTAGCTGAACTATCGCCGCCTAGCGCCATCTATCAGAGAAATTACGGTGCACCTCTACCCATTGTCGAGTTGCACACACTCAGGATACTTTCATAACGGAGTTAGCATCGTTTGGGGGATCAAGGTAGGCCAAGAATTTGGGTTGCGGTGCGATATGGTAATGCTACAATTAGTAATTGCATGTATACAATGTTTACCTATTATTTAATTGCGGTTTTATTTCTATATCACAACCCATAGAGTTCTATTTGCCTACCAAATTCGGCATACAACTGTTCCCGGATGGGTGCCCGCTGTCGCTGTACATATAGGAGACCGAATACATGCATGTGAAGCTGTCCCGTAGCAAGAGTTTTCCTACCCGCTTTAGATATTTTTTGGGGGGAAGGGGAAAAGGGTTGAGAGGCCACAACAATATTTAATGGCTGCCATCTTAAAATCGAGAAACCGTAACTATGCCACCATCGAACGCTCCGCGAGTTCTACCTTGAACGATTAATAACTGGACGCCCCACTCCAGTTGTAACCAACACAGTGCTGTGCGCGTGTGTGATTTAATACTTTTTAAATGAACTAATCACGCGCATAACCTGGACACATTTCTTATTGTGTATATAATTTGTACATATTACTTCTCCCCCTATCCTCTCTTCCTGTCCCCTCACCTCTTTAATTTCATTTCTCCATTCTGCCTGCTGTCCTTTATTTCCGCTGCCCCAGCTCAGGTGCTTCAGTATCGATGGCAGATGCCGGGGCTAGCAAAAATCTTTTCCTTCCTTTTTACTATTATTATTATTATTATTATTTTTAATAAAACCACTACCACCACCACCACCATATCGTCCCCTGACGTCATTCTCACATAGTTACAACTCTATCCACCATTTGCAGCGTCACGACATCATTGGCGCGCGGCAGGTGGTTGTATCTATAGTGGTATTTTAGATGACGCTACAGGTCTCAATGTGAGACGCGCTGTTTTCTAGTTGCAGCCACAGATGGTGCTTTGATCTCAGGGTGGTAAGAGACCCCACGAAATCTCGAAACATGATGAGTAAAAGCTATCGCTCTTAAAAATATTGGCAACGGTTTAAATTGGCTAAGCCAGGAATTCAGCGAAAAGCAAGCAGGCTTGTTAAGCGTTCGAGGCTCGTCCATGGCAGCTTCGCTACACGCTCGTGACAGCCGTTCTATATATACCCACGCGACCACGTGGCTATGACGTTCACCACGTGGTCTTACGCCCCCCCCCCCCCCCCCCACCATCGGATGCCACCACGTGGCTCCACATCCCGCCATCGGATGTTCTTAAGGTCAAAGTTCAACCCAACGGTCGCCGAACAAGTTTCGATTATCTCAAACCTCCTATTTAACATCGCCATGGCAACGGTCGCCAAGGCATTACAGTTTATACAAAATATTGAATTCCCCCTGCATGCCGACGACATCAGTGTGTCGACAAGAACAATCCCTCCAACAAGGCGCCGCCTGCGTAGAGCATATAGCCAGGCAATGCGGCTCAGTGCTCTCCGCAGAAATTCGAAGGGAACCGCATGAAAGGATACAACTGCCGCACCCACCCAAGAACAAATAAAAATTCTACTTCAAGGGGCAGAAATCACAGGAATCCCAGTCATCAGAATCCTTAAAATCTGGCTTCAGTCCTATCGCAGAGCGTCACACGCCTTCAAACTTCTGAACACATCAACCGGCCACGTGTTGGAAATGATACGCCGCGTAGCAATAACACGAAAGGGACTGCGGAAAGAGGACACTATGCGACCCGCACAAGCGCTGATCATCAGCAGAGTTTCATACAACCTCCACAACTTTCCGCTCCTCAAAGGTGAACGGAACTGAATTGACGCCGTCATCCGTTCAGCAATCAGGAATGTGCTCAGCCTGCCTCCATACACCGCCAACGATAAGCTTGACGCGTTGGGCTTCCCCACCACCTTTGAAGAAATTCAAGAGGCCGTTCTCCTACCCTAAAGAGAATGTCTGGTCACAACAGAAACGGGAAGACAAATCATACAGAGTCGGATACAGTCCACTACAACCTTCATTCCCGTGACAAATAGAGCTCGCATACGCGCAGCTCCAATACCCAAAGACATGTCCGCCCACTCCCATGTAGGCCGAAGAACAACCATAGTACATTACATAAGACGAATGACAGGGAGGAGCGGTAGGGCAGTCAGCGTAGACGGAGCCCTATATTCCTCTCCACGTGGGAACGCAGCTGTAGCTACCGTAGAAATACCCAGCTACCAAGAACTCGTGAGCCTTTCCATACAGAACTGCACCATACTGGAGGCTGTAGTGGCTGCGATATCGCTGGCTTTGCAGAACTGGAATTCTACCAGCCGGTTCTACCACACCGTGAGGGACTCACAGGCGGCTTGTCGGCTGCTACTTGCAAGCAGAATAAAGAAAAGATTGCTCTTGCTAGTTACGGGCATCTCCGAATCAAATACATCCATCAAAGATGACTTGGACGTCCGCAGGGAATCAGCTGGCGGATGACCCATCTCTAGGTTACACAAACCGAGCGGGCCTTAAGCCGATCTTCCCAACCATTCGCTAATCCAACGCATGTTCACAATCTACAACACTACACTCCGCCACCAATGCCTCATGCGTCTATTCCTACCACCAACTCACATACAACTGACTGCGCAGAAACCCAGGGACTGGACGCAAGTCGGGACCAAAACCTTCCCCAGTCTACACAAATACATTATATTCCAGGAACGATACCAAATAAGTCGCTCCGCAAAGGTCTTGGTAAGAGATTAAACGTTGTCGCCTTTCAACAAGAAACATCGCAGACTTAGGCACCAGTTTTTTTATGTGGAGGAAAATAAAGACCCTTAACTCCTCCAATAATAATTGCACGCCCACTTTTTTGCCATTATCTCAAGCCAGGCCTTTTTCACAGGCTCCAATGAACAATCCACGCTTGCAGAATAATTGGGCGTTTAAACACTGTACATCAGCGCATGAAATAAGAGGAGGCCGAGAAGAGCTGTACTTTTACCCATGATCGCGGCATTATCGGCATCCTCCTGGATGCTCAAACACCGCGTCTTGGTTTCTTAAGAGAGCTCAGGCCACCCATCGTACGTGAAGAACGAAGGCTTACTATTGCGGTGTGCCTCGGCGATTGGGTCTTCACGAAAATAAAAACGAAAGGTTGGAAAAGGCAGGACACTGATGAAACTGCTTGACATCCCCGATGACCTGTTTGTGTCGGAAAATTCTGCAGAGATACTTAAGAATGCTTACGTGAGGGAATTCGAAAGCATTACCGTCCCTGGGTGCAATGTTCACTCGCAATATAAATGCATGTAATGAGGTTCCTTTCTACGTGTTTGTGTTTTCCCGCACACAGGAACAGCAGCGATGATGGTGCTAAAGCCCTTCTACTTGCTTACGCAGTTGCTCGTGATCGACTGCAACTTCCCTGCTTTTTGCCTGGATTTGCCTGGAGGAGAACCATCGCTGCCAAATGCTGCCCGTTTCTTCTCGGCCGGTCATTGTCCTGCCACTTTGAACTTCGCGCCGTTGGACCATGAAAGCGCGCTGCCACCGCGTTGCGACAAGCAAGACGCACCGCCATCGTCATCAACCAGCGTGCCGTGTATAAATAGTCAACCGATGCATCCGCTCGTCAGTGGGCGTGGGACAGCAGCGATGATGGTGCTAAAGCCCTTCTACTTGCTTACGCAGGTTAGTTGCCCCCTTTCACTATATTCTAAGCGTACCAGTAATCGCTGTTTACTGCTTGTCCCATGCCCACACACTTTGGGATGCTCCGTTGCCGATTGTATTCATGTTGTGAAGTTGCTTTTGTTGTCAGGTGATGTAGAATCGAACCCTGGTCCTAACAAGCAAGGCCTGGGTAATGAGGATATATTAGTCGCAATTAATGACCTCAAAAAATCTATGGAATCGCGCCTTGGGGAAGTAATGGCATCTTTGAGCGAGGTAAAGGCCAGTCAAAAACAGCTAGAGGCCGGTCAAAAACAGCTAGAGGCTAGTCAAAAGCAGCTTGAAGACACGGTGTCAGACGCATTACATCGACTGGCAGCTCTCGAAGCAAAGGCAAACGATTCTACAGCTCTTCTGGATGGGGCTGACGTGAAACACTTCGTAACTAAAGCTGTTCTTGATGAAAGCTATCTTCTGCGGACACGCCTTGATGAATTTGAAGATCAGTCTCGAAGAGATAATCTTATATTTTATGGTGTCGATGATGCAGCAGATGAAACATGGGCGGAATCTGAGCGGAAGATACGGAGACGCCTTCTGAGCTCATTTTCCCTGGAACTAACCGATGAAGGCATTGCAAGAGCACATCGCCTTGGAGCTTTCGTTCAAAAGAAATGCCGACCGAACGTCGTGAAGTTCGCGTCGTTCAAAGTTAAAGATAGCATTTGGGCTCAGAGAACAAAACTGAAGAATTCAGGCGTGTCTATGCAGGAGGACTTTTGCAGAGCAACTAGGCTTTCGCGGAAAAAGCTCATGGACTATGGTAAAGCAAGTGGCCATAAATACAACCTGCGTTACAACAGGCTGTACGTAAACAAAAAGTGCTACGTATATTTTTCTGGAAAAGCAGCGCTGAACAGACGAGGACAGAGACGAGGCGACAAGAACGGGCGCTGAACTGACAACAAATTTTATTGAAGGGATTCACATTTATAAACGTAGTGCAGCTACCGTTCGCGCATGCTCAGGAAAGTCAGCTCTTTTGGTGATCGTCAGCTCTTTTCGATCGTCAACTGCTCGCTTCTCCCATGGACAGCAATTTTATCAAGGTTTTTCGTTACGTGGGCGATTTTTTAGTTGTCTTAGACTGTGACGCGCAGGCGCTTCAACGTATCAGTAAGAATGTACTGGGTTCATTCGGTATTGTGATGAATCCTCTTGACCTCACCCACGAACTTCCAGTAAATGGCCAAATTAGATTTCTAGACATCCGGTTCCACTTTAAAGATGATGGTGTCTGCTGGTGCTATGAACCGCGCGCCAACAAACCACTTCTGGCGTTCAACTCCGCCCACTCCAAGCTCGTTAAACGAGCGATTGCCATGTCTTGCCTCAAGAACGCTCTCGGCAAATCCTGCCCGCATCTGATGTCGCAAGCATTCAATCGTCAAGCAGATAGACTGCTTAGCGCTGGGTACCCGCACCACCTCCTGGTTTCAGTCGCTGAAAGCTGCCTAAAACACATGCGCAGCAAGGTGCATACGTGCGATAGCCGCGCACAGCGCAGGCAGAAGGTAGCTGTTATGCCTTACATACACTCACTTTCGCACAATCTGAAAAAGGTAGCCCAGCGTTACGACGTGAAAGTGGTCTTCTCTGCCCCTCACAAGCTGTCCAAGCTTTGCAGGATCACTAATCCGGAGGCGACCCAGAAGCGTGGCTGTGGCAAAAAACATAGGCGGCCTTATGTTGATTGCACAGAAGGTGTAGTTTACAAAATTCCGTTAAGTTGTGGAAAGACGTATGTTGGCCAAACTGGGAGATGCGTGAACGAGAGGTTAAGAGAGCATGCCTTGAACGTGAAAAATGCACGCGAGGGAAAAGATTTTGAAGGCTTCCTCGCAAGTCACTGTATCACTTGCCTAGATTGTACTCCTGCACTCGGTGACACCTCCATAATCAGAAAGAGCAGTGTACGTATGACTAGAGAAATAGCTGAATCAAATCAGATATATAGCCTGGGAGAGGGCTGCGTCAGCACAGCCTCTATCGCCCTTTCACCAAAAGAGCTGACTTTCCTGAGCATGCGCGAACGGTAGCTGCACTACGTTTATAAATGTGAATCCCTTCAATAAAATTTGTTGTCAGTTCAGCGCCCGTTCTTGTCGCCTCGTCTCTGTCCTCGTCTGTTCAGCGCTGCTTTTCCAGAAAACTATGTACCAACACGCCCAACTCGCCGCATTAACCAAGTGCTACGTATATTCTGCCGACACGGATGCCGTATGCGAAGTTGAAGCGCCTAGCGGGAGTGCCTCTGAAAATGACGCAACAGCCCCGCCTGCATCTCCTCCGCTTGCATCAGGTACGCCTGCATCAACTTCTACCTCAGGTTCGCCATAGGAAAATGGAGCCGTTCAGGCAATGCCGAATCCAGATTACACGATTCTTGTCACTAACATTCGCAGCATTTTAAATAAACGAGACTCATTGTCAGCTCTAGCCGACACGTGTTTTGCCGATGTGATTGTCCTGACCGAAACGTGGCTGTCTGAAAAAGTTGATTCTCGGGAACTGTTCACTTGTGAAAAAAATTATAACATTTATAGATTTGATCGCTGCGAGCGTGTTTTTTTTTTTTGATTGCCGTATCAGATGAAATTGCTTCCTATAGCGTTCCCGTGAATTCTTCACTGGAATTTCTCTGCACTTGCTTACGTTTGAACCACAAAGACGTTTTATTCTGTGTATGCTATCGACCACCTAGCTCACAGCCTTGCTTCTGCGATTACCTACATGACGCCATTAACTCGGTCCTTTCTAAGTTTCCGAGGTCTCCTCTTTATATTTTTGGTGATTTCAACCTTCCCGCAATTTCATGGAAAATCCCCTCTTTTGATCTCTTACGTCCTTTCTGAGAATGTTCTGCAGTCATTGAATTGTGTGCCACGTTCAACCTTGATCAAATCGTTAAAGAACCAACCCGTGTTACTCAGACATCTGCCAACATACTTGATCTTGTGCTAACCACTTCTCCTGAAACTATATCTTCAATCAGCTTTCTTCCGGGCTTAAGTGACCATAGTGCAATCCACCTAACTATGCCTTCACGCTCGGCTCGTTCTGCAAAAAGATACAAGCTACTTAGGAACTACAACAAGGCGGACTTCCAAGCTATTAATGCAGAGCTCGAGCGCTTTTCCGACACCTTCTTCCCGCAGTTCTGGAGTCGTTCCACTCAAGAAAACTGGCACATATTTAAAACGAAGGTGAACGATCTCATAAATGAATATATTCCCATTCGTCGCGTTTCCTGCTCCAAACAAGCACCTTGGTTCAGCGTATCGCTAAAGCGCCTCCTAAATAAAAAAAGCGCATTTTCCGGCAGCTGAAAAAATCAATAACTACTTATAAGTGGCACCTATATCGTGCTGTCGCGTCACAGTACAAGCAGGCGCTGCAGAGCGCTAAGCATGTCTTTTATCATGACACACTGCCTCATTTGCTCGTTTCCAACACTCAAAAATTTTGGAACGTCGTTAATATGCGCAAAACAAAAGAGGTCCGACTTCGCTCCATAAATAATATCCCGGTTCCCCCTCACAAGTGCTGCATTGCTTTGAACAACACATTTTTTTTTCATCCTTTAGTAATTCCGTTGTGTCCACCTTACCCGATATTGCGGTTTCAGCATCTGTTCAGATGGAGCCTATAACTATCAATGATGAAGGTGTTGCCAGGCTTATTCAGAAAGGAAAGCTTGATTCAGCTGCAGGGGTCGACGGTATTAGTTATAAGTTCTTGAAAAGTACATGTTTATATTCATCCATGATGTTGTACGAAATTTTTACGCAGTCCATCCGCAGCGCATCACTGCCTGACGACTGGAGGATCGCCAAGGTGGTTCCAGTCCACAAGTCTGGTGACGTTCATAATCCTAATAACTAGAGGCCTATTTCCTTAACATCTATTCCATGCAAACTCCTTGAACATATTATCTATTCACACCTTGTTGACTATCTGGAAGCTAATTCGGTTTTTACAAATTCACAGCATGGTTTTCGTAAGCATCATTCATGTGAAACTCAATTAATTGCATTCACTAATGACTTGATTTTCGCTCTGGACCACTCTTTCCTCATTGATTGTATATATATCCACTTTGCAAACGCTTTTGACACCGTGTCACATCAACTGTTACTTTATAAGTTAAGTAAATTAAATATTGATAATGGTATTTTAAAGTGGATTGAGTGTTTTTTAAGTAATCGAAGTCAGTATGCAAATGCTAACGATCATGACTCCCTCATTTCCCCCGTAACCTCTGGCGTTCCGCAAGGATCAGTTCTAGGACCTCTTCTTTTCCTTATCTATATTAATGATCTTCCTTCCTCAGTTACTTCCAAAATAAGACTTTTCGCTGATGACTGTGTTTTATACAGAGAAGTTACTAACCAAGATGATGCATGTGCTCTTCAAAATGATCTGAATATAATTGGAACTTGGTGTAATACCTGGCTTATGAAACTAAACGTTAACAAATGTAAATTAATGAGAATTACACGCACGACTAATCATAACATTCCGTGCTCATACTCTCTCGACGACACCCCACTGACCCAAGTTACCAAGTATAAGTACCTTGGAGTTCAAATAACAGATGATCTGTCCTGGAAGGCTCACATTGAATATATTACTAACGAGGCCAACCGCATGCTTGTCTTCATCCGCCGTAACTTTTCCCTTGCCCCTATCCCTGTGAAACTACTGCTCTACAAAACACTCGTCCATTCAAAAATTGAATACGCTGCTCCAGTGTGGGACCCATACACTAACTCTCTCATTGGGCTGCTTGAATCCATCCAAAATCGCTCTGCAAGGTTCATAATGTCAAATTACTCCCTCCATGAAAGTGTTTCAGAAATGAAAAGAACGCTTAATCTTCCGGATCTTGCCATACGGCGCCGCATTTCGAGCCTCTGCACATTTCATAAAATATATTACGGCAACGAAACCTTAAAGCAGTCCTTGTTTAATCCTCCGGTGCACATATCGTCCCGCAGAGATTATCAACTAAAGGTGCACATTCCACAGTGCAGGACTGTCCAATATCTAAATTCCTTCGTCCCCAGAACAGCCTCGGACTGGAATCACCTGCCCTCCACCGTCGTCGTCATCAATGATTCTCAGAAATTCAAGGATACTCTTAATGCTTATGAATTGTAAACTGTTTATTTGTTTGTTTCTTTGTATTAATTTTTTTTGCCTACTCCTCTCTGTAACGCCTGACCGGCCTTGAGAGTAATAAAATGAAATGAAATGAAATAAGACAGCCCCAGGAAATTTGCACGGCGCGCGGTAGCACAATTGTGATACTAAAGTCTGGGAAGGCATACAATTGAAGGTTATTACGTCACCGGTTGAAATCACTGTCGCAGGCTAGCCTCCAAGTTGACTAGCACATGCAAGCTAAATGTAATGAGAAATAATATGACACCATCCGAAACCCTGTATGACGAATGGTTGCGTTACAATTTGGGCACGAATCGCAGCAAAACTAGAGGTGAGTATATAAAGGCCAGAGGTGAGTATATATACGCGAACGACATGTATAGAATTGTCTAAAGTGGCGGTGCTCGGCTGGCTGCATGCGTCATACGGCCGCTTGATGACATCACCCCAATATTCTTGCCATCGCTGGGATTTTTCACACACATATGTCACATGCCTTTATCCTAATGATACTAGTAACAATGTTTTCGCATTAAAATGGCGCACGCAGTATTTAGAAAAGGAACCCTTTTCAGTGCCGTTGTTCGCTGGCCGCCCAATGTCTGCCCATCGTAGCACGTGGTACAGATGAAGCTGCGCATCATCCACTTCGGATTACCACGAAAGGGCAGCTATACTCCATTTCACACATCCGATGCAACGCTGCCAAATGTAGCGCTCTTGATTGCACTTACCTCCTTCCTCTTTCAGTCCCACCTGAATGTCTTTCCTTTTGGTGAGGTTCAGGTGCCCACCGACAAGTTACAAAGTCACTGCGCCTTTGCTTTCACGAAAACTAATTTGTCATGAGCATTAATAAATTATACCTTATTGCCGACGACACCCTGTCGCTTTCTCGTCCCTTAGACCACTCGACCATAACACAAACGCGAACACGCCTCCCTCTATAATGTCATGGCGTCTTCTTCCGTACCTTTCACAGCGTTGCACCTTATGTATGAAACGAAGTGTAGACGAGAATTCGATACTCTCGCACCGTGACCGGTTCACGCGTACTCTCAGGCCTAGGCATCAGATGCCATCTTCTATCTCAGAACTATTGTATTAGAGTGCATGTTACGGGTGGTGAAGCAACCACTCCTCTCATACCGAGCTATTCTGGGCAAAAGCATTTTTGAGCAGGAAACTGTTCATGAACGCAGTTTTTTCGTATAATGTAAGATTTTACTATAACAATCAATATATCCGCACATTACCCGACGGCAGTCTTGTATTATTTTTAGTATTGACATTTTTTCTATTGTCAAAAGCGTTCCCCACTGGTTTTCTATGGCAGACGAATCGGTTCGATGCGATCACTGAGAAACACTTTGAAAGAAATGTTTTGCTACATACCGGAATAATGGACCATTACCTGCAATATTTCCATAACAATGTCTTATAACTTTCCAAGTTTCAAAACTTTTGCCCGAGAAAGCTGGACTTGTGTGCGGCTGGTTCATGAAATAGGAAGTTGGCTGCATTTTAGATTTTCTTGATTTTCAAGACAAATTAGCCCCTGGTGCTGGGATCCTCAATGCTTCTCAAATCATTGCGAGATTACCACTATTCTTGTCAAAACCCTACTGTCAAAAGAATTCTCGCTTTGGGAGACTGCCATCCAAGTCCAGGGGCGCAGTTTCTATATAGAGAAAACGTGTCCGTCTTTGCAGTGCATTGCTGATGCCGTACAGGGGGAGGAAGACCGTAACTCACGACACGTAGTGCGGCTCAATGTGATAGGCGCCGTGTCAATGTTAACCGCGCCTCTGCGGACGCAACTCACCAAGGAAAACTGTTGCCGCTCTTCGATATCTCCGCTCAGACAACAAGATCGTCATTCTTCCTGCAAACAAGGTTCACGCCACCGTTCTCCTTGACAGCGAGGTCTACTGCCACAAAGTTTCGGATCTTCGGTTCGAGAGGATCAAAAAAGATACGACGTCTGAGCGATTGAGGCAAAATAAAGTATCTGCCCTTAATGAACAATCTTCCCTCCCATAAACTCTGGAGTGCTCTACCTGAAGCTTGTATGCACGAATGGCTGGACGCCCAGGTCTCCTGCGCCCCCCCCCCCCCCCCCCCCCAAGGTGTACAAGACCGGAATGCCTATGCGACCGCGAACCTGTACCTGTGCTCGTTATCAACGACGTCCACACCCTAAGCATGAAAAACCCTATATGTGTGTAAAACAGTAGAAACAAGTCCGCTTGCCCATTTATAGAGGCACAGTATGCTGGCCGAGTTCTGGAGTAGATATCGATCTCTAAATATAGCGAACGACTGATTTTGAGAACGGAGCTATATTCGCGCTGCAAAGCATAGTAAATTAATGGAGTTCGCAATGGGAAGCTGCTTTTAAACGCAGCGCCGGAGGTTCTGAGGTTAGAGATTGGAATCCCAGTTAAACTTTTCGTAACTGCTAGAACTTTGCATCTGTAGAAGTGCGAATTTCTTGCCGTTGCACATAGTAAGTAGTCGATATATTCAGAAATGAATAATGTACTCTATGGGCCGGATTCAATGACCTGCTCATTCTAAATTGGCCATTTAGCGTCTGTCTGAACCTCTGTCATTGGTGACTCAGATATACCCGCGGTTTTCAAGCGTCTGTGGATGGCGACCCGGCCATTTAATAGTTGGAAACCGGACCTCACCACTGGCCAGCATTGAATGTGATGTGCAGCCTCTGGTGATGTTCATCTCAGCGCTCTGTACCGGGACTGCCCACTGGCTGCGATATGTACCCAATAGTAAGGTCCGGTCTCACACTACCCAATGGGCGGGTCGTTTTCTATCGGTGTTTTAAAGCCATGTGTATATCTGTGTGACCAACCACAGATGACTTTACGGACGCGAAATGGCTACATTAAATTGGACAGCTGATAGATACGGCCACAGGGCTTGGGTAGAATATTATGCTCCTTGAAGAGAGCGCACTTTAGTACGTTTCATGCTTAGAGTGCAGAGCTCTGTCGAGTTACCCACAGCATGTCTGGTCCCAACTCAGTGGAAGAACGCCTGCCTATATACGAATCAAACGACATTTGGCCATACGTCTCTTGCAAGAGACAGCTCCGATGAGGCATTGGTCTTGTTTGACGTTGTCGCCCTGCTTGGCACCGTTCCGGCACCTCCAGAAGTGAGCGCAGCAAGGATAGGGCTCGAAGCGGATGATCAACTCGCCGAAAGGAAGTGCCTCAGCGTATGCGACCAACTTCTTCGTTAAAGAAGAATTTTAAGGCAAGCCGGTGCAACCGTGATGGGAGCGGTAATATCGGGGACCGCTGCGAAGCAGACGATGGAGGTATGACTGGAAATTCAGTACACGTTCATAAGTTGGAGCGGCGCAAGCGAAAACTGGTTTCCTGATGCCGCAGAAAGACCCATAACTGTGGAGAAAAACTCATGGATGCCGGACTTAGCTCGTATTAAGTAATGACCTCTTCCTATCGCCCTGAAGCAGCAGCGTTGGGTCAGAAGAAGATTTACAGGTGCGGCGCACCCTGTAGTTGATGGAGGTCTATCGGCGGTGTCAAACCGATGGAGAAGTTCAACTCCAAAGCGCTCACGCACAACTTCCAGGTAAACGACACTGAAGCCCAGCTACGAACTGGCGAGGTAGCACGCGGCAGTTTTCAGGACGGCCGCATCGTGATCCTCTGGTCGACAGACTGATACAGTACCCGCTGAACAAATTTTTTTTTGCTATCCTCTCGAGTGCATTAGATCACTGTCCATGCAACATCTCTCTTTGTACTGTAGCATCTGTTTAGTCCTTTGTATGCGTTGCATTCATTTTTCTATGAGCACTAAGTAATTCGCGTGTATCATCCCTTGGCTGAACACAGCTTTGATTTGTTTGTGAACATTTGATTCCGACCAGTTCTCCTGGTTCCGACAGCCGAAAGGTGGACACCAAAGGTGCACCCCTTTGCCATTTGGTGGCTAGATTCCGCTGAGCTTCTCACGTTGAGTTGAGGGCATCTCCTGAGCGGCCGCGACAGCTACTATTTCACTGTCTAAGTGTGACTGGGGACGCAAACAACCACTGCCTATGTGACAAGGTGATCTACTAACAAGCCTCAAGGTTTTCACGAATCGACCCACGTTATACGGTGTATGACTCTCTTGCCATCCTAAAGAAGTCCGCAGGAGAAGACATTCTTGTATACATATACAAACCGGACAGGAAGTTCACCCTGCGATATGAGGCAAGGAACAGATTGTTTTATTGACAGTCCATTGCAGTGAACAGGACCATAATTGGCATTCTCTGTTTAAAGCAAACCGACTTATTCTGGGTGCTTTCTAAAATTGCGATCAAAACATTCGACAACACGCAAAGCAACCACGGCCTCATTCCGCTGACGAAAGCAAAGAAAAATTGCTGTTCCGACTTGGAACCATAGGCTAGAGAAAGACAGAATCTTGGGTGAACTCTGTCGCAACGACAACATGATCTTATGACTACGGGTGTCTGGCGCCTTAACTGCAAGCTGAAAAGAAAGCAAACTACCCAGGCCTCCAAACCAAGCAATATCACTGTTCCTTACGTCCAAAGCTGCAGTCAAATGGCGGGGCGCCTGTTTCAAGAGCAGGAAATGCAGGATTGTCACGCGTCATTTGAAAAGCTCGGGAGCTTCAAGCATCGTATGCTGGCACTAATGCCAGATTACTTTCTCTGTGCTCTCGTGGGGCATTCCGACAACTTGGATCACCCAGCCGATTTTGAGAATTAGAGGATTGCTAACTCAAAGGCCAACCCCGCTGGTGCGATAGATTTAGGAGCCTTGGAATATGCAAACACGCCAGGCAATGTAAACAATTTTGCAGGCTGCCTTCCATCACCGTACTCCACGAAACTGCGAATAGCGCCTCTCGCACCGTATCCCGAAAAACCTGAAGATGCTAAGTCAGCCCCGAAAAGTGAGCTCTCTTCAAGTGACTTTTTCACGCTCCTTTCTTTCTAAACTGAATATGAACGCATTTCTGTATTTAAGGCGGAGAGACTACCTTTGTTAGCTCTCCATCATAACTTTCTCGTCATAACCACATCATTTTATAATACTTGCCAAAGGGCTCGTTGTTTGTACACCATGAAGTTACTTTGAATGGCACTGAGACAAGAGCAGAAAGAAAGGAAATCAGGGCTAACGTGGCACTCAAGAGCAGACGTTCAGAAGAAAATCCGTGCGCGTTGTCCCATTAATTAAGGTTTGGTCGACAGCGCTCTGAACGTAACACGTTCACCTCTGAAACGGAAACGACCAAAAACCCTATTTTTTTACTATGAGGTCTTAAAATGCCTGAAATGTCGTCATAACACGTATGAATGTAAATTAATTATGCTTTAATTAAACTGCTGCAATATACTGGAAAGCGAACCCAAGACTCATGGGTTGCAAGTCAGATACGCTATCCCTAGGCCAAAGAGGTCCTTTTGACCTACTTGGTTAAGGAAAGACTTAGAGTGTCTTGTATTTCACGTGTTCTAGTGTGCCTGCCGAAGTATGCTAATGACTAGGTGTAATTATAAAGGGGTGTTAAGAAGGAATGAAGCTAATAGCGATTAACGCTTTGGTGTCATACCGTTAAGGCATAGCTTAAGTGCCTCCCTAATTTTTTAGCACGTTGCCTACAAGGCTAATTCGGCAGTGCCAGTTTCCTAATTACTAATTATTCTGCGACGACTGAGTGTTACTGGGTCGGACGCGCCAAGGCAGCATGATAGCTTCGCCGTACGGTACTTGGATACGAAATGTCGCAGTCGCGGAAATACTGATGTCCCAAAACACAAAATCCGCACCAGTGCTAGAGGCGCCACATTTAGATGTGTTCGCTATGTATGCTTCCGATTGGAAACTTCCAGCATAGAGTTCGATTAATAACGTGCACATATACCCTCTCAGATGTTTAGGGGAATCAACCAAGGTGGAGTAAATTTGTAGTAAGGGTACATTACTCACTGGCATCTACCTATGCGCAGCCATAAGAGTGCAAAGAAAGCTATACAGCTTTCTCAGAAACTTCGCGGTTAAACAAAAATTCATCCTGGTGCGGGGTACGAACCCGTGACCACAGATTAAGCGCAGAAGTCACTCTATTACTCCCGTTTTGAGCATGTCGAGTCCCCCAGTCCACCTCTTTCGCCACATCTTGCTGCCACCTCCGATTCGGGCCTTCCCCAGTGATTTCCACTGCACCGCTACTCCTGGGTGGCAGAAGTGACGACGGAGAAAGGTTTCCTCATGCTTCCAACCTTAGCAGACTAGATGCGGAGCCACCGAGCTACAGCCAGCGTCTGCAACTCAAGTCGCCGTTTCTCATCGCACTTTTGTGGCATAAGAAGTTTTCCAAGCTTACAATGCCTGGTCACATAGCATCTCCAAGCCGAGTGCCACAACTAGGCTTCCTGTCGGCAAAAGCATACAAAACCAAAAAGCGCGCGTTTCAACAAGTACAAACGCAGCCATCTGTTCTCCAGTTTCTGTTTTGGCATGCTAAAAATTCGATGCTATTCATCTACCCCACAATAAAAATGATGCTTGCACTGCACGCCTGATTTTACAAATCTTACAATTTCGATACAGCTCTCGACAAATCAGTCGTACGCTAACGGAACTAAGGTTCTGGCAGCGATGAGAGATTATAATTTAGATGTTTTAACTTTTAAAACGAGTACAAACTTACCTTTCCTTTCCTTCATTGACCCATCTTTGTTGACGTTCCCGTAGCGCTTCTTGAGGTCATCTGGGAGTTTACGCCATGTCTCGTTGGAGAAGTAAGCAGGCTTCCACCGATGGTATTTTTCGGTGGCCATTCCTGTTAACAAAATGAATAGAAAAAGAACAGCATTGATAAATGTCGCACACGAGATTACGTATTTCCTTACATCACAAAAAATACGCGCAATGCGGCCCTCATGATAAATCGTGCAACTGCTTCCTGGCAGGTACAGCTTCTTAGTCAACAGTGAAGCGATTCTGCTGTAGTTAAGCAGGGTAGAGTTCGAGCGGGAGTCTCTATTGAATATTCAAGCAAATGCAGCATTGCTCGCATGGAACACGCATGTGCACATATGTCGCCATGCAACGACCCAATGCTTTAAAGGACATGAGCTCAATGACAGTTCCCGCAATGAAGCCGACAGCATCAGGGTTTAAGGGGTTCCCTGAGGAGAGGACGTTACGAACGGAGGCAAGCCGTTTTAATCGCGCGCAGCTGCGTCTACCCGGCCAATGTTTTACCTGAAAAAAGTGTTGAACATTGGAGTGCCAGAGTACCTGGAAAACTCAAAAATCATGCACACCTTAGGACGTAGGTCCAGTTAGCGCTCGAACCAGCCATCTTTCAAGTGGCTCCTGTCTACACACAAAAGTGTGGAGCGTAAATGACGTCAATTGGATCTAGCAGCAATGATCTAAATTACTGAGATAAAGTATACTCTCTGTGCACTGTTGACAGCTAAGAAAGCTCTCTTTTGATGCATGAAGTGTGGATTGTTATAAGTCAACAGGCCTCGTGGAGAGAATAGTAATTCTAGACCTCAGTCTTCAGAAAAGTCTGAAATTACACGGACGCTACAAAAGCCCCTGTACAGAGATTAAAAGCAGACCCCATGTGCTCTAACCTTTTGACAAAGGCTGTACCGGTATCGGCGCCACATCGCCACCATTACCTCTCTGCCGCTTGCTCGTGCCCGCGCCGGATTCTAATGCAATTCGCAGTTTAGATTAACTACAGTTAAAACCTGGCGTTCGTCTTATTCGGCTCGAGCGCCGATGCCCTAGCCCCGCATATTGGAACCAAGTGTAGTCTCCTATATACCTAATGCGTGGTGCATGAGCGTAACATTCCTTATAAGCTCGTGCAGAACACAACCAAGGGAGGAGACACGAAGACGACAAGAGAAACAAGTGTCCCGCCTTTGCCACACGCCATTAACTACCGAGAGCAGCTTTTCTGGGAAAAGACAAAGTGATGATGTCGATGATTACAATCATTATTGTTGTCAATAAATATCAAGAAGATAAAAGTACTGGTGGATCATGATGGCGTGTATTGATAGATGAGTACTTGTGCAAAGAGGCTCAGAATGCGATTTCGCAGCGATAGCTTTTACTGCCAATTCTCTCGTTTTGTGGCATGTAGAAGGGTCCTCATATCAAGAGATATGAAATCATTTAAAAAGCAGCAATGCTCTTAGAGGCACGACAGACGACTTCATCTTCGTTATAAAGGCAAGCTTTAACTGCGCATCGTCTAATGTTATCGGCATGCTTCGATGCTCCTCTTGTCGGAAACAATATATCAGGTAAACAGGGCAATAAATGAGCGCCAGACTAAATGGTCATCGAGCTGACAGCAAGGAGCCTACAGACGGCAAAGGCGGAACAATATTCATCATCATCATCATCAGCCTGACTACACCCAGTGCAGGGCAAATACATCTCCCATGTCTGTCCAATTAACCCTGCCCTTTGCCAGCTGCATCCACACTTTGCCTGCAAAATTCTTAAACCTGTCCGCCCACCTAACCTTCTGCCGCCCCCTGATACGCTTACTTACCGGCGGTTATCTTGCGTTCGCATTACATGGTCTGCCGAAGCCCATTTATACTTCTTGATTTTGACTAGGATGTCATTACCCCCCGCGTTTGTTCCCTCACCCACTCTGCCAGCTTCCGGTCTCTTACCGTTACAACTATCAGTTTTCTTCCCATGGCTCGCCGCGTTGTCCTTAACTTAAGCGGAATACTTTTCGTCAGCCTCCATGTTTCTGCCCTGTAGGTGAGTACCGGTACGATACAGCTCTTGTAAACTTTACTCTTGAGGGATATTGGTAAATTATAATTCATGATCTGGGAGAACCTGTCATATATATGCGCTCCAGCCCATTCTTATCCTTCTAGTTATTTCCCTCTCATTATCCGGATCAGCTGTCACCACCTGTTCTATGTGGACGTATTCTTTTACCAATTCCAGCATCTTGCTGCCAATTGTGAACTCCTGTTTTCTTGCCAGGCTGTTAGGCTGTTGAACAGTACTTTGGTTTCCTGCATGTTAATTTTTAGACCTACCGTTCCGCTCTGCCTGCCTAACTCATTGATCATGATTTGCAGTTCACCTCCGTAGTGACTCAGCAAGGCAGTGTCATCAGCGAATCGCCGATTATTTAGATATTCTCCATTAACTCTTATTCCCAACTGTTCCCTATTCAGGCCTTGGAATACCTCCTGTAAACATGCGGCGAATAGCAATGGCGAGATGTGTGTCCTTGCCTGGTGCCTTTCTTTATTGGAATATTATTTCTCCCTTTATGCAGGACTATGGTATAGCTGTTCAGTTGCTATATATATCTTCCAGTATTTTGACATGAAGCTCTTCTACACACTGATTACGCAATGCCTGCATGACTGCTGAGGTTTCCACTGAGTCGAATGCTTTCTCGTAATCAATGAAGGCTATATATAGAGGCTGGCTATATTGTGCTCATTTCTCTATCAGTTGATTGATAGCGTGAATATGAACTATTGTTGAATGTCCATATCATTCACGAAAGCCTGCCTGACAATTTGGTTGATTAAAGTCTAAGGTTGCCCTGACTCTATTAGCGATTACCTTAGTAAATACCTTGTAGGCAACCGATAGTAAGCGGATCGGTTCTTGGCGTCTCTTTTCTTGTGAATTAAGATAATGTTTGCATTCTTCCAAGCTTCTTGATACCATTGGCAGCATAAGAGGGCTCTCGCACAGTTTCCGCCCTTGCCGTTAGATGACGTCCCACGTCCCACTCGCGGTATCAGAGGACGTGCTACATCTGGCGCTATGGACGAGGGTGGCGCTGGTGAACACTCTCATGGTTCGCTTATACCCAATAAGACATAAATACCCACGAGAGGAGGAGATTGGACAGCCATCGCCGTAGCTTAGTTGGTAGAGCACCGGAAGTGGTATTCGGAGGTCGTGGGTTCGGATCCCAACGGCGGCATGGTTGTTTTTTCTGCACCTTTCTAAGTAATTTTCTTTAAGAAATAGATTTATCTAAGTATTATTATACCACTGATAAGCACAACACATAAACATAAAATATAAATATTGCCCTATGGACCTTGGTTTCGGTGACTGTTGGCTCCCTTCATAAGTTTGTCCCGATCCCCTCATTTCCTTTACCTTGTCTGCTAATATATATATATATATATATATATATATATATATATATATATATATATATATATATATATATATATATATATATATATATATATTCAAAGTTGAAAACGCTTCATTTAGCCATAGATTTATTTTGAGTCGACGTTTCGGACAGAGCCTGTCCTTTCTCAAGACTGAAGTTACAGGGGTCTTCTTCCTCTTCTTAAGGAGTTGGCACTGGCACACATGTACGACACATGAACAAAAGAAACAAACGGTGGCAAAGAATACTAGAAAAGATACAGATAGAAAGGGAAAAAAAGGGGAACCAATAAAAAAGAAAGAAGAAATAAAAAAGAAAAAAGAAAAACGTGTTGTACCCCGCCGCCCACCCCGAAGCCGCGGGGAGCCGACCCCGGACGAGGGAAACAAAAAAAAGGAAGACACGGAGCGGGGGAGGATAATGGCTACCCATCAAGGCAACGGAGCGGCGGCGTGTAAGGTGGACAGGAGCAGACGGTGGCGGGATCGCCCTACACACAAAAGTTAAAGACGCGTGCACTCGCGTGCCCCGTACACAAAGAGTAAACAAATAAACAGAATAAAATGCAGACAGGGTCGGAGCTTCCGTCATCTTGAACCACTTCGGCAGCCAGAGCCAAGGCCGAATCAGCGGCGCCGTGAGCTTAACTAAACACACGTGCACTGTGCATGAAAACACCCAGACACACAGCAGTAAAACATCCGAGCTCATGCCAGTGTCGCGTGGCGGCTAAATGACAATGGCGGGAGCATTTAAGCGAGTAAGGTGTACAGAAACAGACGGTGGCGGAATTGTCCAACATATATAAATTGGAGATGCTTGCACTCGCGTGACCTGGCCAGAAAAAGTAAACAAATAAACAAAATAAAATGCAGACAGGACAGGAGACTTCCGTCATCTGGAACCATTTCCGCAGCCCGAGTCAAGGTAGAATCAGGGCGCCGTGAGCTTAACTACCCTCACGTGCACTGTGCCTGAAAACACCCACAAAAGAAAAAAAGTGGAAAAACATCCGAGTTCGGCCAAGTGTGGTGTGGGAGGTAAATGTGAATGGCGTGAGCAATTAGGCAAGGGTTCTTCAATTGCACCCCGTCGTCAGGGTAATCGAACTGGGAAGATAGGGGCAGGATGGGGTAGGGAATGAAGAAATTTGTGTGAGCTTGAAAAAGACGTCGCTGGCAAGAAACGACCGAGGTATGTCAAGCTGGCTCTCGTAATGTCAGCAACGGCCCTGCAAGGGGCGGATGGAGGACAATACACCTGGACTTTCATTAATGCCGTGAGGAATTGTTTCAAATTTGTAAATGAAGTACGACTCGCGTTGTTCTCTTTCCCGGGTGTTGTTGAACCCACCCTGTAGGACTGTTAACTTAATTGCATCAAATGGGTGGTTTCGCTCATTAATGTGTTTTGACAAGGGAAGGTTGGGTAGGGATAAGATATGCGCGCGGTGGTTATTAAAGCGAATTCGTAGAGGGTTGACGGTCTGTCCAATGTACTGCATACTGCACACACTGCATTCTAGGAGGTATATTACGTTGCAGGAATCACAGTCAAAGTTGCCATTAATTTCCCATTTGAAGCCTGAAGCTGTGCTTACTGCACAGCTTGATGTTTGTATATGTTTGCAGACCTGGCATCTACTTTTTCCACAGGGCCGGCACCCCAAAACCGGCTGGTTATTTGTTTTTGAGTGTACAAGAATATTTTTAATGTTTTTTGGTCGTCTGTAGATCACGTGAGGGGGAGCAGTGAAAATTTTGGTGAGGCGCTCGCTTTGTTCGAGGATGTTGAAATGTTTTCTGAGGATTTTGTTTACGTTAGGCGGGTTACTGGTGAAGGTAAGTACGAGATTGGCCCGGTGGTCTGTTTCGTCGTTGTAGCGACATCCCTCCAGTATTTGCTCTCGGTTGAGTTTAGATGCCTTTTCAATGGCATCGTCGACAATGGCGGGGGGGTATCGTTGCTTAATGAGGACTTCTCGCATGCGTTTGGAATTTTTTACGAAGTCCTCGTCTTGGGAACATATTCTTTTAAATCGATGTGCCTGAGAGTATGGGATGCTTGTTTTAGAGTGACGAGGATGGCAGCTTTGGAAGTGTAGGTATTGTTGGCGGTCCGTCGGTTTTCTATATACACCGGTGGTAAGTGAGCCTTTGTTTACCGAAATCTCAACATCTAGAAAGTTAATTTTGGTGTTGGAGTACGTGTAAGTGAAAGATATGTTGGGGTGGACGAGGTTGAAGTTTTCAATAAAACGTACGAGTTCTTGCTCTGTGTCAGTCCATATTAAAAAGATGTCATCCAAGTAGCGTTTGTATAGGGTGGGCTTAATGGGGCAATCTTTCAGAAATTTGGATTCAATACTATGCATGAAGATATTGGCGTAGGTTGGTGCCATCCTTGTACCCATGGCTGTGCCATTAATTTGCAAATAGTGTTCATTGTTAAATTCGAAGTTGTTATATTCGAGTACGATTTTTGCCAGTATTTCTAAAACACGTGGGGTAGGGGTTTCCTCCTTTCTGTTTTGTTCATACGCTTCGATCAGAGATTTAATGCCATCGGAATGAGGAATGTTTGTGTAGAGAGAGACTACATCTAGTGTTGCCAGGAAGGCTCCTTCCGGGAGTTTGAGACCTGCTATTGCGCGAAGGAAATGGTTTGTGTCGCGTATGTATGATGCGTGTGTTGTTGGAATATGTCTAATTAGTGTGTCAATGTAACTGGAAATCGGTTCTGTAATCGTGCCAATGCCAGATACTATAGGGCGGCCAGGATTATTCTTTTTGTGGATTTTCGGTAACATGTAGAATCGGCCCGGCGACGGGTGTGGTGCGGTGAGGGCTTTAGATAACCGTAGGGATATGTCCCCATTCTTCGCAAGTTGACCCAGGGTCTCCGCTACAAAATGTTGGTATTGCGCAGTTGGGTCTGCTTCAAGACGTTGATAGAAACTAATGTTAGAGAGTTGTCTCAAGCCTTCTTCAATGTATTTTTCGCTGTCCATGACAACTATACCACCTCCCTTATCCGCTGGTTTTATGATTATATCTGTCCTTCTGCTCAGAGCCTTCAATGCATCCCGTTCGTTTTTAGACAAGTTCTGCCTCCCTGGAGTTTGGTTCTTGTAGGCGTAAATAATGTCTTTCTGGACGGCGTTAATGTACATGTCCAAGTGTTTGTCCCTTCCTATACTAGGAGTCCAGTGGTGGTTAGTAACGACGAGTTCTCTGCTATCCGCGGTAACCCGCGCCCGATCGAAGAAGTATTCCCGGAGTCGCAACATTCGTGCAAAGTTGTCCAAATCTTTTAACACCGAGAATTCGCTGTATTTACCGGTGATAGGGCAGAATGTAAGGCCTCGAGAAAGAACGGATATTTCCTCTCTCGTTAAGGCCCTGGTTGATAGATTAATAATATTGTGCTGGAAAGCAAAGTCGGCGCTTGGAACCGCAAGATTATTATTAGTAGATGCTGTCATTTCAGATCGTTCTACGCGTGTTTCTTGAACTGTTGACGTTTGTGTCGTTCTACTGGATTTGTTGGAGTTTATTATAATAGTGGGGTTAATATTTGTAGCTGCCTCCGTTCTTGATTCTTTTTCGCTTGTTATTGATTTTGACCACACGTGTTCTGGAACCCCGTCTCGAATAAATTTTTTGTGTTTGGTCTTGCGTACCTCAGTCGCTCTCTTTTCTTCAAAGAACATAAGCTCTGTGGCCTCCAGCGCGGTAAGGGTAATTTGTTGATGAGCACGACTCTCTTCCATTCTCAGAGCCACCAACGCCTTCTCAAAGTGGCCAATGGTAACTACAAGCAAATTTAAAGAGGCAGATTGTAGTATACGATTCCAATTAGCCTTCTCCTCTTCACACAGGTCACCCATTGATGGTGTTAGCGACACTTGTAAACCTTTTGGTACGATTTTTGATTCAAGATAGGCCTTTAGGCTATGAATATGTAGTTCATGCCTAATTCGTTTATCCACAATTTTTCTTAATTTTAAAAATTTAGAGTTATTTGAGGAAGGCTGTCGGTAGGATGAGTGAGAGAGAGTCGGCGTACTCACGCGGCCTGAATGTCACTGTTGACGAACCCGTTGTGCCGAACCGCAGCGCTTTCGAAGATCGTAGCGTGATAGAGGGGTGCTGGGAAGCTCTTCTTTCCGGCTGGATATCGTATCAACCTGGCCCTCCACCGTGGAAGCCAGTTGACGCTGCGCTGCACTAGAATGGCCTGATGCTCCGCCTGGGCTTGCTGGAGTACTGGCGCCGCTCGCTCCGGATTTCGGTGTTGTGCTGGGAGTGGTGGGGGTATGTACATGGTTGGCCTTAGATGGTGGTTGTTGTCGGTGGGTTCCTGCGGATAAGCTGGTTGCTGAGGTGGATCTCTCGGTGGTGCTGTCTCGTGTGGTGTCCCTGGGCGACTTCGGGATAGCAGGAACAACTTTACTCTCCAATTTGCGAAGATGTGGTGGCCGCGTTGGTGTTGGCAGTAGAGCCCTGCGTTGGGTCACGGTTGATCTTGCACCGGCCATCTCGGAGAAGAGCCCTGAGTTTTCTTGCGGTTTTTTGGGGCGGCACCCTTGTAGGACCCCTGTTTTACCCTCCTCTTCCTGTCGCTGCGTCTCCGCGATGGTCGGGAACCGTTGGTCTCCGGCTTGCATGTATTCTTCCTGGTGGCTCTTGAGAACCTCTGAGTAGGTGCGAGGCACCTGGGTGTGACACTGCACGGGGAACCGGCTGAAATCGTCTCCTGCCGGCAGGTGGTCTTGCCATTCTATCAGGAAATGTCGCTGGTAGTCAAGGAGCAGGTTATAAATATGCCATGACAAGATGGAAACTCCACCAAAACTTGGATGAACTCCATCTGCTGCGAGGACACTGGATGGTGGATAGGTCTCCAGCGAATGGTTGAGGAAAAACGCTTTCGTTTCTCGTCGACAAAGTTCAGAAAGCTGGTAGTTGAACCTCTCAGCCCGGCGATTGAATTTATCAACGAATCGCCAGTTACTGGACCGTCGCCGGCGGTTAGGGGCGCGGGGTAGTACCAGCGTTGCATATATTACTTGAATTTTGGGTCGCTCAGTGCGGATGATGTTCAAGGCTTCTGCGTACCTTTCGATCGTGGTGTGGATGTCGTCGCTGCTGAGATCATTTGTTCCCAAATGCAGAATCACACCGATCACACTTGAAGGAACGAAGTCCAGTAGATTCTTGAGGTCGCTGATCTTGGCTCCAGGTTGGGTAATGAAGGCCGGGGAGCACCGACTCGCGGCGTCAAAGTGGTTGAAGAGGTGCTTAGTCTGTGAATCTCCAATTACTGCCCATTTTGGCGGATGAAGAGGAAATTTCCAAAAAACTGTTTTAGAAGCGTTACTAGCAGCCATCGATGAAATGCAGTATAGAAAGATAAACGTATTTGGTTGCTAGAGGCAAAAATTCAAAGTTGAAAACGCTTCATTTAGCCATAGATTTATTTTGAGTCGACGTTTCGGACAGAGCCTGTCCTTTCTCAAGACTGAAGTTACAGGGGTCTTCTTCCTCTTCTTAAGGAGTTGGCACTGGCACACATGTACGACACATGAACAAAAGAAACAAACGGTGGCAAAGAATACTAGAAAAGATACAGATAGAAAGGGAAAAAAAGGGGAACCAATAAAAAAGAAAGAAGAAATAAAAAAGAAAAAAGAAAAACGTGTTGTACCCCGCCGCCCACCCCGAAGCCGCGGGGAGCCGACCCCGGACGAGGGAAACAAAAAAAAAGGAAGACACGGAGCGGGGGAGGATAATGGCTACCCATCAAGGCAACGGAGCGGCGGCGTGTAAGGTGGACAGGAGCAGACGGTGGCGGGATCGCCCTACACACAAAAGTTAAAGACGCGTGCACTCGCGTGCCCCGTACACAAAGAGTAAACAAATAAACAGAATAAAATGCAGACAGGGTCGGAGCTTCCGTCATCTTGAACCACTTCGGCAGCCAGAGCCAAGGCCGAATCAGCGGCGCCGTGAGCTTAACTAAACACACGTGCACTGTGCATGAAAACACCCAGACACACAGCAGTAAAACATCCGAGCTCATGCCAGTGTCGCGTGGCGGCTAAATGACAATGGCGGGAGCATTTAAGCGAGTAAGGTGTACAGAAACAGACGGTGGCGGAATTGTCCAACATATATAAATTGGAGATGCTTGCACTCGCGTGACCTGGCCAGAAAAAGTAAACAAATAAACAAAATAAAATGCAGACAGGACAGGAGACTTCCGTCATCTGGAACCATTTCCGCAGCCCGAGTCAAGGTAGAATCAGGGCGCCGTGAGCTTAACTACCCTCACGTGCACTGTGCCTGAAAACACCCACAAAAGAAAAAAAGTGGAAAAACATCCGAGTTCGGCCAAGTGTGGTGTGGGAGGTAAATGTGAATGGCGTGAGCAATTAGGCAAGGGTTCTTCAATTGCACCCCGTCGTCAGGGTAATCGAACTGGGAAGATAGGGGCAGGATGGGGTAGGGAATGAAGAAATTTGTGTGAGCTTGAAAAAGACGTCGCTGGCAAGAAACGACCGAGGTATGTCAAGCTGGCTCTCGTAATGTCAGCAACGGCCCTGCAAGGGGCGGATGGAGGACAATACACCTGGACTTTCATTAATGCCGTGAGGAATTGTTTCAAATTTGTAAATGAAGTACGACTCGCGTTGTTCTCTTTCCCGGGTGTTGTTGAACCCACCCTGTAGGACTGTTAACTTAATTGCATCAAATGGGTGGTTTCGCTCATTAATGTGTTTTGACAAGGGAAGGTTGGGTAGGGATAAGATATGCGCGCGGTGGTTATTAAAGCGAATTCGTAGAGGGTTGACGGTCTGTCCAATGTACTGCATACTGCACACACTGCATTCTAGGAGGTATATTACGTTGCAGGAATCACAGTCAAAGTTGCCATTAATTTCCCATTTGAAGCCTGAAGCTGTGCTTACTGCACAGCTTGATGTTTGTATATGTTTGCAGACCTGGCATCTACTTTTTCCACAGGGCCGGCACCCCAAAACCGGCTGGTTATTTGTTTTTGAGTGTACAAGAATATTTTTAATGTTTTTTGGTCGTCTGTAGATCACGTGAGGGGGAGCAGTGAAAATTTTGGTGAGGCGCTCGCTTTGTTCGAGGATGTTGAAATGTTTTCTGAGGATTTTGTTTACGTTAGGCGGGTTACTGGTGAAGGTAAGTACGAGATTGGCCCGGTGGTCTGTTTCGTCGTTGTAGCGACATCCCTCCAGTATTTGCTCTCGGTTGAGTTTAGATGCCTTTTCAATGGCATCGTCGACAATGGCGGGGGGGTATCGTTGCTTAATGAGGACTTCTCGCATGCGTTTGGAATTTTTTACGAAGTCCTCGTCTTGGGAACATATTCTTTTAAATCGATGTGCCTGAGAGTATGGGATGCTTGTTTTAGAGTGACGAGGATGGCAGCTTTGGAAGTGTAGGTATTGTTGGCGGTCCGTCGGTTTTCTATATACACCGGTGGTAAGTGAGCCTTTGTTTACCGAAATCTCAACATCTAGAAAGTTAATTTTGGTGTTGGAGTACGTGTAAGTGAAAGATATGTTGGGGTGGACGAGGTTGAAGTTTTCAATAAAACGTACGAGTTCTTGCTCTGTGTCAGTCCATATTAAAAAGATGTCATCCAAGTAGCGTTTGTATAGGGTGGGCTTAATGGGGCAATCTTTCAGAAATTTGGATTCAATACTATGCATGAAGATATTGGCGTAGGTTGGTGCCATCCTTGTACCCATGGCTGTGCCATTAATTTGCAAATAGTGTTCATTGTTAAATTCGAAGTTGTTATATTCGAGTACGATTTTTGCCAGTATTTCTAAAACACGTGGGGTAGGGGTTTCCTCCTTTCTGTTTTGTTCATACGCTTCGATCAGAGATTTAATGCCATCGGAATGAGGAATGTTTGTGTAGAGAGAGACTACATCTAGTGTTGCCAGGAAGGCTCCTTCCGGGAGTTTGAGACCTGCTATTGCGCGAAGGAAATGGTTTGTGTCGCGTATGTATGATGCGTGTGTTGTTGGAATATGTCTAATTAGTGTGTCAATGTAACTGGAAATCGGTTCTGTAATCGTGCCAATGCCAGATACTATAGGGCGGCCAGGATTATTCTTTTTGTGGATTTTCGGTAACATGTAGAATCGGCCCGGCGACGGGTGTGGTGCGGTGAGGGCTTTAGATAACCGTAGGGATATGTCCCCATTCTTCGCAAGTTGACCCAGGGTCTCCGCTACAAAATGTTGGTATTGCGCAGTTGGGTCTGCTTCAAGACGTTGATAGAAACTAATGTTAGAGAGTTGTCTCAAGCCTTCTTCAATGTATTTTTCGCTGTCCATGACAACTATACCACCTCCCTTATCCGCTGGTTTTATGATTATATCTGTCCTTCTGCTCAGAGCCTTCAATGCATCCCGTTCGTTTTTAGACAAGTTCTGCCTCCCTGGAGTTTGGTTCTTGTAGGCGTAAATAATGTCTTTCTGGACGGCGTTAATGTACATGTCCAAGTGTTTGTCCCTTCCTATACTAGGAGTCCAGTGGTGGTTAGTAACGACGAGTTCTCTGCTATCCGCGGTAACCCGCGCCCGATCGAAGAAGTATTCCCGGAGTCGCAACATTCGTGCAAAGTTGTCCAAATCTTTTAACACCGAGAATTCGCTGTATTTACCGGTGGTAGGGCAGAATGTAAGGCCTCGAGAAAGAACGGATATTTCCTCTCTCGTTAAGGCCCTGGTTGATAGATTAATAATATTGTGCTGGAAAGCAAAGTCGGCGCTTGGAACCGCAAGATTATTATTAGTAGATGCTGTCATTTCAGATCGTTCTACGCGTGTTTCTTGAACTGTTGACGTTTGTGTCGTTCTACTGGATTTGTTGGAGTTTATTATAATAGTGGGGTTAATATTTGTAGCTGCCTCCGTTCTTGATTCTTTTTCGCTTGTTATTGATTTTGACCACACGTGTTCTGGAACCCCGTCTCGAATAAATTTTTTGTGTTTGGTCTTGCGTACCTCAGTCGCTCTCTTTTCTTCAAAGAACATAAGCTCTGTGGCCTCCAGCGCGGTAAGGGTAATTTGTTGATGAGCACGACTCTCTTCCATTCTCAGAGCCACCAACGCCTTCTCAAAGTGGCCAATGGTAACTACAAGCAAATTTAAAGAGGCAGATTGTAGTATACGATTCCAATTAGCCTTCTCCTCTTCACACAGGTCACCCATTGATGGTGTTAGCGACACTTGTAAACCTTTTGGTACGATTTTTGATTCAAGATAGGCCTTTAGGCTATGAATATGTAGTTCATGCCTAATTCGTTTATCCACAATTTTTCTTAATTTTAAAAATTTAGAGTTATTTGAGGAAGGCTGTCGGTAGGATGAGTGAGAGAGAGTCGGCGTACTCACGCGGCCTGAGCCTTTAATCAACCAAATGATCACGCAGGCTTCCGTAAAGTATATTCCACAATAGATCATATTCACACTATCAATCAATTGATAGAGAAATGAACAGGGTATAACCAACCTCTATATATAGCCTTCGAAATCGTTCGACTCAGAAGAAACCTCAGCAGTCATACAGATATTGCGTAATCAGTTTGTAGAAGAGCCTTATTTCAAAATACTGGAGATTAGATATAGCAACTGCATAGCTACCATAGTCCTGCCTAAAGTGGGCAATAAAATCTTTGTAATGAAAGGCGTCAGCCAGGGTGACACTGTCTCGCCAATGTTATTCAACGCCGGTTTACAGGAGGTATTACGAAGCCTTAATTGGGAACAGTTGGGAATAAGAGTTAATGGAGAATACCTAAATAATCTGCGATTCGCTGTTGACATTGCCTTGCTGAGTCACTCAGAAGGTGAGCTGAAAATCGCGATCAATGAGTTACACAGGCACAGCAGAACGCTGGATCTAAAATTTGACATCCAGAAAACCAAAGTAATGTTCAACAGTCTAGCCAGGGAACAACAGTTCACACTTTTCAGCAAGGGGCTGAAAGTGATAAAAAAATACGTTTACTTAGGGCAAGTAGTGACACCTGATCCGGATCACAAGAGCGAAATAACTAGGATAGGAATGGGCTGGAGCGCATATATATGGTAGTTTATCTCGGATCACGAATAGCCCTCAAGAGAAAAATGTACAACAGCTGAATCTTACCAGTACTCACCTACGGGGCAGAAACGTGGAGGCTAACGAAAATGATTCAGCTTCAGTTAAAGACAATGCAGCGAGCCATGGAACGAAAAATGATAGGTGTAATGTTAAGACACCGGTAGCGGGCAGAGTGGGTGAAGGAACAAACGTGGCTTAATGGTATTCTAGTCGAAATCAAGGGGAAGATATGGTCTTGGGCAGGGCTTGTAATGGGAATGCAAGATAACCGCTGGTGGTTAAGGGCAATGGAGTCGATGCGAATGCAAGGCAAGTGCTGCGGGGGTGGCTGAAAGTTTGGAGGGCGGATGAGATTAAAAAGTTTGCCAGGATGCTGTGGTCGCAGCTGGCTCAAGAGAGGGTTAGTTGGAGAGACGCGGGCGAGGCCTTTACCCTACAGTGGCCGTGGTCAGGTTGATGATGATGATGAGGCGGAAAGACGGGTTCAGGCAATAGTGGCGGAAGTAAGATGGAAAAACAGCATTTCTTTTGCAACTGACTTGCAAAGGAACTGCATCGCAAATGGCTCGGCCTCTTTATACTTACCTTTCTGCCACTTGCCTGGACTAGACTTTTCCATTCTTGTGCTGTGTATCTACCGACCACGTATCCTTACTTCAATTCAGTAATGCGCCACCAGAGTCCTCGTGTTATTTTATTGGCATATTTCAGACATTTATTACATATTTAAGACAAATGGTCGTATTTTAACCGATACCTGCCACAGATCTCAAGTAAAGAACCACTAACAGCCCGTAATTAGTTTGTCCTTTTCACACAACGGTTCCAATATCCGCTCAATATAAATCTGTATGAGCTGTAATTGTATTTGAGGATTAAAGCGTAACTGGCGACCTCTGCCTGCTTCAACAGATTAGTGATGAGTGACGTAAACCTCTACAGCACAAATAAGATTATACTCAGACGTAACCTTCGTTACCTTCATTTGTTGTAACGTAGGCGCCGACGGGCCAATTTTTGGTGAGAAAAGTGGTTATGAATGTCTCTGGATGGCTCTGGCGCATTTTTGAAGCGAAAGCTTCACTGCGCTAGGTTTTAAAGAGGGCAGCATCTGTGCAGTCACGTGACAGATGTCACGTGGGGTCACGTGGCAGGTCATGTGACCAACTGACGTCATCACAATCTGCCCGCCGTGGCAGATGGCAACTGCCCCATCAGACTGCCCCATCTGCAGTACTGTGCCATGCAAACCAAGCACGGCTTAACCAAAGTTTAAACCACAGCTAATTTCTTGGAACGGGTCCATCCCCAAGCATTCCTGACTAAGCTCAAATGCAGCAGGCAACGCCTGGTACCTTTTTCTGATGCAGCTACCGAGCGTCTCATAGATAGACGGTATTGTTATCACTACATGCTTATCTGTATTGTATCGTCATCACTACTAGACTATATTGTCATAACTACACATATCCAGAGTCACTATGGCGAGTGCCCTCACCTTCCTCCTCGCGCGATCGTCGTGGGCATGGCGCCTCTTGTTCCTCATTGGTGATGCCTTCTCCAGGAGCCACACCCTGGGCTGTAGAAATTCCAGTACGGGATGTTCCCTGTACATCACTGCTCGAGCTGTTCGGGGCGCTCTGTGACTGTGATGCCTGAAATATTTGCACCTGCAAAGGATCGTCAGAAAATTATCGAATTCTGTTTTCTTCCAAGGTACGTAGATACCGATTGCTGAAAGCTCAACGCGAACAGGGTGGTGCAGTGTATTGCAGGCCCAGAACAACAAGGACATTTTGAACATTTGTTTTTCTAAGCGTTACTTTCTGAGTGTTGCACGGGGTTTTCCGTGGAAGCCAATATTTCCTCACATTATCCAGCAGGCGATTTTTCACTGGTGCCCATGGCCAAAATTTGAAATGAATGCAGAGAGGAATAACTGGTCCCGCTTGCTATGCAGTGTTCGAATTCGGTATAAGCGTTATCCTCGTAAATCGGAAGTTACACACGCGTTACTAAGCACGCTGTTTTATATAACAGCGCTGTGAAAGTGTATCGGTGACTACACGGAGACCGCTATCCTGAAGACCTCTTAGTCTTTGAAGAATCAGCTTGAAATTATCAGCGCTACGAGTCGAAGTCACCTTAGACGGTGCGAAAGAAAGGTAATCCACAAAACGAGAGTGGGATGAGAACGGCGTACAACGCTTTTCAATGGTCAAAATATACTCTCAGGCTTTTGCATGCCCAGCATTTTTGCTCAAATGTTTCGAATATTCAAATCATGTAACCTGCTGTTACGACAATATGTGAGGTGATGTTCTATTCTTACGAAGCACGACAAGATCTTTCTTCTAAAGTTTATTCATCGCTGGCAACGCAGCAGTTAAGAATGTCATAAAAAACCGATGGAAAACGTTTTGGACGATCGCAACAAACGGTCAAAGATGAGATCAGCAGGTATATTGACTGTAATAGTGAAATCTTACACTGTATGAAAAACTGATTTCAAATAACCTATTTCGTTCAAAAATGCTTTTGTGTAGGATTGTTGGGCAGGATTCTCTTTGAGCCAAGTAGCTGCAAAAGTATATAGTGACGTAGAAGCCCTGATTGCCATTTATGGACGTTTTATGGGCGAAGTGGAACGTGCTTGCCTTGATCACTTAAGAAGCGATCCCATAGGCCCGGAAACACCCGCTCTTCACATAACATGCGCATTTCGATCGACCAGACCAATAGAACTACAATATTTGCAGCGTTTGTGTCGTGTGTGTGGGTGTTGTCGTCTTGTGCCGCTTTTAGCGCTTAGGTTCGCGTAACAATCTACAGCCAGCAGGAAATTCCCCAAAATTTATGATCTGATCCGTAGACATCACAAACTTTTCGAGCACAGATGGTCACTCGCATGTCTTCCACCCTCCCTCTTATGAAACCTGGACAAGGCGCGTTCGCACTTCCATTAAGGCGAAATGAAAAGTGCGCCTATACTCAAATTTCTTACTGCACGAAAGGCAAATTGGTCACTGTATATCCATCGTGACGCTTCAATGACGGCTGCGCAGTGTTTTCAGAAAAATAAACTATTAACCTCTGGACGCATTCAAGTTTGTAAGAGCAGTGCATGGATTTCCATAACGGAGTGGAATGTGGCCGTTACCTGTCTGGCCTTCGGTCCGACAATTGGCGGCAATTCTTCGCCTGTAACGTAGAGTCCTGGAACAGAGTAACAGTGCAGATGAGTCCGGAGCATTGCAGACAGTGGACTCTCTTAACAAGATGTGGAATGTTTCTGCGTGCGCAATAAACTTGTCGCCAGCCACGCAATAAGTGTCTCGCTTCAACTGCGCCCAGCCTCGGCCAGGCAAAGTTTTTTTACAATGGCCAAAGGGGCTTTAGAAGAAAAAAAGGTCAAATCCCGGTGGTTGGTACGTTTATGTTAGAAATTTTTTCAATGGGCATTTTGTTGTCTAAGCTACTATTTCGGACGCATCAAGGGAAGTGCTAGAGATGCTAGGAACGCAGGGTTTCTCGGTATTAGACAAAAAGCTGACATCTACCATGGAAAGGCGCAGAAATGCCGGAAGCATGAGTTTTCATATTTGGCTTGGCGTTTGATAGGCATGGAATAAGCTGCAACAATAAGACTTTTTTCACGGAAAAACCTCGAAGAAGTGCTGTCAAAGGTTCCACAAGAGCCTGACACCTAAATGGCACTTGCCTTAATTTAATCGAAGAAGTGAAAAATCGCACATTCGCAGTAAATATTCTGCATACAGCGGGCAGCATTTCGGCAAAGCCTCCACATGCATACCCCATCCGAGGCAGAATACACGTTTTCGGCCGAACACTATCAAGGCAGATAAGAAGCCTCGTCTTCTCGCATTCAGTACGTGAATGAAGCACTGTTCAAGAAACTCACGCAGACAGTGGAGTGAGTTCTCAATGAGGAATTCACAGTGAGGAACTCTAGAGTGCCATGTATGAAACATGGCGTATCCTGTTTGAGCTCAAGTCCTTCGCTTTCGTGTGCATTTTCATGAAGATGTAAATTCAGTATCGCTTGCAAACGAAACACAACTTTGTTCTTTCAAAGCGGCTCATAAGGGCAAGAGTCTGCTTTCCCTGTTTAAAAAGCAGCGTTTTAAATTAACCTGCCCGACTTGCCGAGAGCGTGCAATACAACCAATGCGCGCTCTTTGATCCTATGCTTGGCGCAGCTCTTTTGACAGGACTAGCTGTACCCGCCCCTAGATTCATTCAGGTCATTTTTCGGTCAACAGCCCGCCTACGGTGTCGCGGTCAACATCGACTTGCGCAACCTAGTCATCAAAAGCAGAACAAAAAAAGTAAATATCGCGGACATAAAATCTACAACGCATTTGCATGTCCCGTTATTCACTGCACGCATGGTGGCGTAAGGAACACTTTTTTTATTGGCGCTGTTTCGAAGGGGAAACGTTGAGGCCTTTTCGGGATACGCCTGGTCAAGGTACTTCGGTATCTCCACCTCAACGCGAACCGCAAGGTTACTCCGCGAGGGCATCATTGTTTCGAAGTTGTCACGCTGTCGACAATCTGTACTACGGATTCTCCATTTATGGAGTGTGCGAGATACTTGAAGGTTGCGGTTCCCGCGGCCGAACCTGGTAGGTTTAATGCACGTCACAGGTAACCTCCGTTGCTTTGAGTTCAGCGCGCCTTCGATCTCCCGCGCTATACAGTTGGGAACTTTCGTTAAAAGAAGTTCATCGGAAGTATCCTACCGCGGCTAATGCTGTGCTTGAAGCAGCCAAATTCCACGCACACGCACACACTGACATCCCTTCAGTGACATCCGTGGAAGCTTTGTACTGGTATTGCAAACGCAGAAAGATACGCGAAAAAAAAAACAGCAGGCACCGGAATGGGTCACATTCTATAGGTAATGGCGGATAGGAAGGACGTGGTATCGGTTCCAACGACTGCTACCGCTTATTCTAGTTTTTATCATCTTTAACCAGAGCAAATCTGCACGTCATTCGTGCACCTTAAAAAACGCCGTTCGGCTCCAGCGATCATCCACACAACTAGCCGCTTGTCTCAGGTCGGGCTGTCGGCTCACTGTACGCTCGTTGCTTTATCTGCCACTTTTGCGCCGGGACATGCATTAGAGCGTCCCGGCCATCTTAGTGCGGGTTCCTCACGACAGCTTTGACAGAACAAATGAAGGTATTTCCCAACAACGACAGAAAGAACGGTCCGAGAGGACAGCCGCAGCCACGCACGCACTCCTTCTTGCAATGACTGCCGTCTGAATAACAGCTAGTATTCAATTCTTAACGCGCGCATCTTTTCCAGTCCAAAAAAAATGTTGGTGGTTTAGTTCTGGTTAACCCTGGTCGAAAGCGAAAAGTTCCATCTCCATGGTTACCTTTGTGGTAGAGGAACTGGCGGTCTCTACGGCAGGCGCCGCATCGCTCACACCTAGCTTTAGGCTAAACGCATAAGAGTTCACAGGTGTTTTATGCAGAACACAATTTGATGCCCAGCGCATGAGATTCCAGCGGACGCTTTCCTGCTCCGCTCGGGCAAGGCGTCTGACGTCACGCAGAGAGTAAGCAGCACACCTTGGAAGCCTGCTTTCCTCCTCTCCGCAATGGTGTGACAGAGCCACTTCTGCTGCTCTCCATGGGAGGAGTCGCATCGATCACACCTAGCGTTCCGCCTAACGCATCAAAGTGCACCAGCGTTTTATGCAGAACCCACTTTCATGACCTGCGCATGCGATGCCGGCAGACGCTTTCCCGCTTCCCCGCTTGACCGAAGGTCAAGGTCAAAGGTCAAAGTCGAGATAGATGGTGTAACAACCGCTGCTGTCGCTGCTGTAGCTGACGTCATGTGTCGAACCTGACTACCGCCAGTGATGCTCATGGGTTGACCTCTAGCTACAATAAAGGTCAAACTTGCTGCCCCGCTGAACTCTAGCTACTTTCAAGTTCAAGCGTGCGAACCAGCTGATGGCTAGAAAAGCTGGAGCAGTGAAGCTTTTCGCTTCAAAAATAAAAAAAATCACGCAGATACTCACCTCCCTCGAATCGCCATACTTCTTGCGAGGCTGGTTCCACTGCAGGATACGGTGTTCCGTTCCCAGGGTGCGCATGCGGGACCACAGATGCAACGGATGGAACGGCAGGCCCTCTACCACTCCGGTTCCCCGCTGCAGCTCCGGGCAGCTGAAATTCATGGGTGTGCATAGAATGGGGGCGAAGGTATTGCCCCAGCTGAAAGCTGGTCGCGTACAAGGCGGCATGGCGCCATAAGAGGAGTAAGTTTAGCATCGCAAACAAAGGTCCAGAAAGTTATCTGACCGCGTGCGTCTTCCCAAGCTTTCCGGAGCATACGGGTTAAGACCCCTAACTACCAATGATTTCCGAGTTGGGGCGTCGCACTAGGCCTTTAGGCCGTTCTGAATTCAGGGAGCGAGAAAGAATTGCGTGTGGGCTGTCGATGCTTTGAAATGATGAACAAGAATGCTGTTTCCACCGTCTAAAACTACCTGGCACTAGGAACGGAGTAAAAAGCTTGAAAGCATCATTTGCCTCCCGCAAATCACGCTTAAAATATTCTCACACGCATCCTAGGTATATTGTGTTTTTAAGGGGAGGTGGTAAATACCGAGAATTGCCACTAGCTTTCTCCCCTGAACATCTGTCTTCATACCATACATAGCGGAAATGTTCCGGTAGCTGGGAAACAATCAGATAGATTATTCTCGCTTCATTCAGTTGAAGTTTCTTTCTCAATAACATTGTCGTTTTTTATGTGTTGAGGGAATCGCGATGTCAGATCAACGGGAAATTTAAAAACCGAGTATTTGCTGATCGATAACGTTCGGTGCCAAAGAGAGCACCCCGGTTCTTCCATCGCCGTCCAGGATGTCCCAACACCCCCCGCAACCATATTTTAGCCTGATACATATCCTTTACTCTCATCCTGCAGCAATCCAATCCATTTAATCCGTATTCCACACCCCCATTCTAGCGCGCCTGGCTGACATCGGACCACCGGACGGACAAGCTGGCCTTGGTGACTCTGGCGCAGCATGTACTCGACGCTTAGTGCTTTCTTTGAAGCTTTGTCTTCCTCCCTGTCCACAAAAAGTGTATAGCGCTATATAGCATATTGTCGCAACACACTTGTGTTATGGCACTTCCTAACGTCTCTTCCTAATGTTTCCATTCAACTTGTATGCTTGTCTCCGCCTTTCTTTCATTAAAATTCCCTTTCTTCTCTTGTATGCTTGATTTCGGTGGAAGATGAACCGTGTAAATAACCACTAATAGACATCAAATGCAAGAATGTACGATCAATAAAATTATGAAAAAAGATTGACGAACAGAGTGCCAACACAGTAGGATACATCGAAGAAAAAAAATAGTGTCAGAGAATGACGGATGCTTGGATGCTTGAGCAAATATACAGCGTTGATAACTCGCAGTAAGTCATAACCACGCCTTGATTGTGGTGTACTTTCCCTCGCATTCGCATATTGAAGTCGCCAATCCAGAGATCGGATATTCTCAAAAACACTCCCTCCCTCCTAATCTGCGCGTCCCACACAGCTCAGGCTCAGGGGCCCACGCAGCTTAATCTGAAGAACGCGCTGTCCATCGCTGTCACTCTGGCACCATACAAGAAGCTGGCCTTTAACTTCAAACGCTCGGGTCCCGCACAATTTTCAGGAATTTTTTTCTTCTGGAAGTCATTCATTCTATGCACAGTCATCGAATGGAACCATTTGCCATCAAATGTAGGTACGGAATAAGACACAACTAAATTTCAAGAGCTAACCCGTGATTCGAATGACAAGTAACTTAACCCACAGTCCTAAAGGTGTCACCCTTTCTTTCTTACATTTGTTTTTATCCGAAGATGCGGCTGTTGCGATGATTCATTAAGCGCCCCAAAATTTTGTTCCCATGCATTTGTTTAACTTTAGTGATTTACCTGTACTTATCATTTCATAGTGTAGTGATAATACTAGCGTTGTAAAATTTTTTCGCACAATTAGGTAGAATATTGGGCGTATATTTTTGTATAGTTATTCTTGTTTATTTTTGTGTGCTTTTTTCAGCATTATGTTGTGGCTAATATTTAGTTTTTTACCGCTCCGCCTCTTATGTAGTACCCTCGAAAGAGACACTTGAACTGTATTTTGAATCAATAAATAAACATACGTTAATGTCACTGTGGGACAGTCGTGGCGGTGCCGACATGCTGAGTGGACGTTCTGGGCATCAAGTCCTGTGCCGGGCCACGGCTGTCGCATTTCAATGAATGCAATGTACGACCTGAAGGTTCTTGAAATTTCTGTGCCTGACAACTACCCCGAGTGACTGCTGTAAGTACGGATTCCCCTTTATAACGTGGCTAACAGGCCACACCGCTCTTTTTCGATGCAAAAGTTATTCGGCACGAACAATTGTCATTAACTGTTAACTTTGCACGTGACAAGCAGAAGGCAATGGGAGTGCTTGTGGGCGATGCAAGGTCCGTACCTGAAAGGGCTTGAGGTCCTCGATGACCCAGCCAGATGAATCATGCGCCTCTGAAAAAAATAATGTACACAGTTATGAAAGCAGGCGGCACATTTTTCTAACACGCGGAATTTGCAGAACAAATGAGTCAAGCAATTTCCAGCCAACCCAATCGAGCGCTGTACAAAGTCAGCTCCTCCGCCTTGGTATTCATGGCAACACAGGTGGCGTAAATAAAGAAGACAAAAATTGAGCACTTCTCACGTATCAAGTAAAAGCCTTTCAATTGCCTAAGGCCGAAGGGATGGCGCCGAATACAGTCTGGCCTGAAATTCTGGAGGTGGGAAGTAGTACCCAGCGTGTTCATAGGCTCTTTGAGATAGAATTATTCTTTTAGGCTCTCAGCGACGGAATTGGCGGACGTCTGAATCCATTTGTAGGCTAATAAACTTAGATCAGTGAATGAACTCTTATATATTGACTCTAAGGCTGCTGTTTGCATTTAGTGAATTGGAGTGATCCATCAAGGCATCTTATATCAATCATCAGGTGTGCAGAAATGTAAAACTGCCCTTAGTACAGTGGCTCGAGTAATTTCGCGGCTCAGACGTATCTAAGGGACGCGTAAGCAGAGCGCAGCCACGTCTACCTCTCTCCACCCCTGCCAGAGCAGTGCCTCGCATAGCGCCACTCGAACCAGAGGGAAAGCGCGAAAGGAGCGTGATGCGTCCGCGCTGACCTACGTCACTTCGTGGGAGTGACTATGCGGGATCCGCAGCCGCCCAGCGCCCCTTGGATCCGCCTGCAGGGCCGAAATTCCAAGCGTCGTAGAGCCAAGAGCAATTACATCTTTACACATCTACTAACCAGCACCAGCTGCCCTGATGGTCCGCTACAATTCTCTAATTGCTACCAAGCGCCGAACAGTTAAAATTTAAATGTCAATTAGCAAGTTTTAGTCAGATATTGTAAAGTCAACTTCTATCACAACCGCTTTGGCGTCCATAAATGCCGTCGCCACGATCGCGAAAGAATCATCACTTTTACCTAAAAATGGCTGTTGTTTAAAGTCACTTAACTTCTCGTAAACACCCTGTAGTTGTTTGCTGTTCTGAGTGGTTCCAAGGAAGCTTAATGCCTCATTAGGCCTAGAAGCGCAGTGGTCGAGTGCGTATGTAAACAAGAGCGCACAGTGGTAGCTTGCATTTTGATGCCATTGCAACGTTAGCCATAGCGAACGCCATCACCAGTTGTTACGGAAAGCGCAGATGCGTTTTGTGCGTGCGTCTTTGGGTAGTCCTCCCCGCCACCGTGAGTAGACAACGCCCAGACAGGCTGTGCAGTTGATACGTTCTGCGCGTGTTTGCGCTAGCTTCATGGCCGCATGGACCCAGCCATGGCAGACTACTTTGATGCACGTGGTGTTGGTAACAACGTGTCGTAACTGCGCAGCTGTCCGGCACGGGTGACTCCGTTAACGCCGACATCACTGTGCCACGAACTGAGGAAGCATTGTGGGCAAAGTACGAGCACTCCCAGACTGTCAGGAACGTTATGAAGGCCACGACAAGCAGGCGTGACTGTTCCCATCTGCCTTGAAGGCTTCAACCTTAATTAGAAGGAAAAAAACAGACTGTTAACTCCTCCAATAATAATTGCACGCCCACTTTCTTCGCATTATCTCAAGCCAGGACTTTTTCACGGGCTCCAATGAACAATCTTCGCTTGCATAATAATATGGCGTTTAAACACTGTACATCAGCGCACAAAATAAGAGGAGGCCGAGAAGAGCTGTACTTTTACCCATGATCGCGCCTATACCGACATCCTTCTGGATGCTCAAACACCGCGTCTTGGTTTCTTAAGAGAGCTCAGGCCACCCATCGTACGTGAAGAACGAAGGCTTACTATTGCGGTGTGCCTCGGCGATTGGGTCTTCACGAAAATAAAAACGAAAGGTTGGAAAAGGCAGGACACTGATGAAACTGCTTGACATCCCCGATGACCTGTTTGTGTCTGAAAATTCTGCAGAGATACTTAAGAATGCTTACGTGAGGGAATTCGAAAGCATTACCGTCCCTGGGTGCAATGTTTACTCGCAATATGAATGCATGTAATAAGGTTCCTTTCTACGTGTTTGTGTTTTCCCGCACACAGGGACGCGCTCATAAGACAGCCCCAGGAAATCTGCACGGCGCGCGGTAGCACAATTGTGATACTAAAGTCTCGGAAGGCATACAATTGAAGGTTATTACGTCACCGGTTGAAATCACTGTCGCAAACTATCCTCCAAGTTGACTAGCACATGCAAGCTAAATGTAATGAGAAATCATATGACACCATCCGAAACCCTGTATGACGAATGATTGCGTCACAATTTGGGCACGAATCGCAGCAAAACTAGAGGTGAGTATATATAGGCCAGAAGTGAGTATATATATGCGAACGACATGTATAAAATTGTCTGAAGTGGCGGTGCTCGGCTGGCTACATGCGTCTTACGGCCGCTTGGTGACATCACCCCAAAGAAGAAGACGGCGATTAGTGGGCCGGATGTCTGACACCGGTCCGTAATTTTCGGCTTTATTTTCTCACTTCAGAGGTTTTCCAGTCTTTTTGGCGTGTGTCCTCGACGTGCGACGACCTGGGGGTCCCTGGCCGCCGGCAAAAACACATCAAGCGACCTCCTCGGCGCTGTGCGCCGTATCAACGCCGACACGGAACATCACCGCCAGCTGAACTCCATGCTGCACTGATGGCAGCAGCGCCAGCGGCGGCTCCAGCGGCCCCTGTAGTTGCGGCTACAGACCAGGCCCCGCCAAACAAGAGACTGCGCGACGACCAAGCCAGCAACGAGCCTCTGATTGACCATCCAGAGGACATGGACCAAGCATCATTTACAGTTGTATCGCACAAGAAAAAGAGAGCTACCGGTGTTCCTGTAGTTTTCAGGCCTACTGAGGAAAGAGGAAGCCTATGGAAAGCCAACCCCAACGTTGTGGCTTCGGCGGTTGTAGCATCGGCTCAAGAAAAAGTCCTCAGCCATCGCATTGGCAAGGATGGGAGCCTGATGGTTACAGTATCGACGCTGCCCGCCGCCAACCGTCTACTCACGGTAACTAAGCTGGCTGGAGTGGCTGTAGAGGCCATAGTTCCATACTCTTACATGGCAAGCTATGGCAAAATACAAGATGTACCTGTCACCTACACAGACAAAGATCTGCAGGAATATCTCCGCGACCAAGGTGTCCTCTCAGCAAGGAGGCTAATCGCCTACACTCCTGAGGATGGTGGAAAGATAAAAGCGGTACGCCGTCGCGCAGTTATATTGGAATTCGCAAAAGATGCGCCGCTACCAAAACGAGTAACGCTGGGGTTCTGTAGTTACCCTGTAACTGAATACGTCGGAGCAGCAACTCAGTGCTATAAATGTCAGAGGCATGGCCACATATCAAGACACTGTAACGGCCCCGTGCGCTGCAAAGTGTGTGCTGGCCCCCACTCGCACAAAGAATGCACTTCGAGAGCGCAACCTAAATGCGCTAACTGCGGTGGCCCACACCCTGCTTCCTATGGAGGGTGCTATAAAAAGAAAGCAGCCACAGTTGCTCGCACGGCAGAGCAAACACAAGGGAAACCCCCTGAGCGCCATGAACCACCACCTAACCCCGACGTGGTTTTCACGACTACGGCAGCTCTTTCCGAGAATCAGTCAACGCAGCGTGGCAGAGCAGCTGACAAGACCTACGCAGATGTGGTAAAAAAGAAGCGTGGGAAGTCCGTTGGTTCTTCTTCATCAAAGCTACTGCAACGCACTACACAAGACCCGACAAACAGCGTCGCTTGCTCTGACCCTAGGTCGCCACAACATGACAAGATCAGCGGCAGGCAGCAAACCGGAAGCTCTGAACAAGACGTCACATGCCTACTGATTCCGATGCTGTTTACAGCCATCAAGGCTCTTATCCGTGCAAACCCCTCGTCAGGAAGACTCCCAGAAGTAGAAGCTGTCCATGCAATGGAGCCGTTGGTGTTGGTCTCCTACGCTCCGCAGGGGCGTAATACCACACTTCAGTAATCATGGCTTCCACAGCGAGAACTTCACCGCAGCTGACAATCCACAACATCTTTCGTACATGCACCATTTTCCAGTGGAACGCTCGCGGGCTACGCTCTAAACTCTCAGATTTCCGACAGCTCGTGCGAGCGTACCGCTTCCCCTTCATAGTCATCTGTGAATCACGCGTCGAGGAAACTTTCCGACTCAATGGATACTATTTCCATCATTCACAACGACCAGATAACGTCAGCAGATTGCTGATAGGCTTTCGCAAGGATATCCCGGCCTCACCGGTTGATGTCCCGCCTCACAGCGACAATGAATACGTATGCGCTGTCACAGTTATTGCCGGACAACAGTACACTCTGATTGGAGTATATCTTGAGCCAGGCACGCCATTTGATGCTTTGAGACTTGAAGACTTGATAGCAAGGACGCCCTCTCCGCATATTATTTGCGGAGACTTCAATGCTCATAATGAAATTTGGGGCAGCTCGCATACATGTGCCCGAGGTGCCAAGCTTGCAAAACTTCTCTCCAAGCATTCAGTTCAGCCATTAAATGACGGCAGCATACCTACCTCCGAGGCCCGACGACTACCAGCAGCATCGACGTGACATTTGTCACAAGTTCATTCGCCCACAACTTTGGCTGGTGCACTGATTTGGAGACACGTGGAAGCGACCATTACCCAATCCTCATATCGGCTTTCCATGCGCAGAGGAACCCAAAGAAATTCCTTATAAAATCTACAGGCTGGGACGCATACAAGGACGCTGTAAGCAGAGGAGTTACTGCGGCAACTCGCAATGAGGAATTAGCATCGACAATTGCGTATTGCCTGAGGGCGAGTACACAACTTACAGCTAAAAATGATAACCTACCTTCAAATGATGACACATTCCAAAGGCTTTGCGCTATACGCAGGCGAGCTGAAAGGAAAGCTCTGCGCACAAAAAGCCTCGATGACCTACGTGCATGCCGACGGGCACAACGTCACATTCGACGCTACATGGATAAACTCAGTCGGCAAAAGTGGCGTGACTTTTGTTCTACGCTGGATGTGCGCAAACCAGTAACCAATATTTGGCGGATAGTTAGAGGTATGCGCACGCCACTTCAACTCCACCCCTTCGCGGCACTCTCCCTTCACGAACAAAAATCTATAAAAGAAGTCTCAGAAGAATACTGCAAGCTGCTGTCGGCAGGGTCAGGGCATTCGACACACTCCGCAGATGGTCAAACAGGCATCCCAAAGGCGGCAGTGCCAGCGTTAGACCTGCCTTTCACAATGGAAGAACTATCCACAGCTATCGCGGAGACAAACAGGCACACGTCTCCGGGTCATGATGAGGTGACCTATGACGCCATTGCAAAGCTACCCCACACCTCCCGTCTTCGACTCCTGGAGTATTACAATTCTTCCTGGATGGCTGGTGAGGTCCCCACGGAATGGAAGCTGGCGAAAATCGTGCCCGTTTTGAAACCCTGTAAGCAGCCAACAAGCTACGCATCATTCCGGCCCATTGCCCTACTGAGCTGCGTATGTAAGCTCATGGAGCGCATGATCTGCAAGCGCATAACTTGGTTCCTAGAAAGCCGAAATGAGTTCCCCCAAGAAATAAACGGGTTCCGTCAAAACAGGTCTGCGACTGACAATATCATCGCCCTCGTCTCATCAATTGAGGAGTACCTTCATGCTGGGTACATCCCAACAGCCGTTTTCCTAGACATCAAGGCCGCTTTTGACTCCGTCTTTCACCATGCAATTCTCGCAGCCTTTGGCAGTCTTGGCCTTGGAGGAAGGCTATACAAGTGGATTGGGCATTATTTAAAAGAACGACAAATTTTTATTACCACTCCAAACGGTCCAACACGCTTTCACGCAGTGGAGAGAGGCGTACCACAGGGAGCGGTGCTCAGCCCTCTCCTGTTCAATATTGTCCTTATTCACATAAGAAGACACCTTCCGCGAGGGGTCCGCATAACAATTCATGCTGACGATATCTGCATCTGGACCGCGTCACGTTCGCGCTATATTACCCAGCAACGTCTTCAGAGAGCACTATTGCACATTTCGATGTACCTGGCTTCCAGAGGTCTTCGTCTCTCGCCAGAAAAGAGTGTTGCAATGGCGTTTACAAGAAAAACGATGACCCGATATCCGCTGCTCCTAGGCGGACGATCGCTGCCATATGTACGATCTCAGCGATTCCTGGGTGTTGTAATTGACTATAATCTGTCATGGTCACCTCAGATCAAAAAACTCCGTGCGAGGATTACTGCAGCATCGCAAGTGTTCAGGTTCATGGCGGGAACAAGGTGGGGTAGCAACTGCCGATCAATGCTCCTGCTTGAAAAAGCCTACTTTGAAGGAACCTTGCGCTACTGTCTACCAGTGCTTCAAAGATTATCTACATCAAGCAATAAGACTCTCAATGCCGCATGGAACAACTGCCTGCGAATATGTCTTGGCCTCCCAAAGGGTTCCTCTGCATCAGGAACAGTAGCGGAGGCGGGATGTCTCCCACTAGAGGTAATTGCCGCCCAGGAAACTATGCGTACCCGTCTCCGCCATGTCCTTCAAGGGAAGAAGTGCAGAAGGCAGTGCAGAAGAAGGCAGTGCAGCTCCTGCCCCTTCCTACTATTAATCAGCCTCAGAAACTACTACCTCTGGCCTTTCCTCCATGGACACTCTCTCCTCTAAAGGTGAAGAAGTCTGTTCCAGGTGTGAATGTAAAGAGCCGTATGCCACAGGCAGCACTTCTGCAAGCTACTCTCGCCTACTTAATCGAAGAATATACGCAGCACACCCATATCTTCACCGATGGTTCAACTACCAAAGGAACTTCTTCTTGTGGCCTTTATGTGCCCTCAACAGGCCATGCCCTTTCTTACCGGCTGCAGCGGAGGACCTCCTCTACAACAGCTGAGCTTCACGGCATTAAGGAAGCTGTTTCTTACATCCTGCGCCGAGCCGCCGGCCGTTGGGTTATCTTCACCGATTCAAAAGCATCTCTGCAGATCCTGGCCAACCTGCTGAAGAAAACGAATCACCAGCCAGTTTCCCTGGACATTGGGTATATCCATCATTTAGCTATATCCGCAGGCCACTGCATAACATTTCAGTGGGTACCTGCTCACTGTGGCATTATGGCTAATGAAAAAGCAGATGAAGCGGCCCGTAAGGGCCATCAACATCAGAGATACATTCGAAGTTTTCTCACGAAATCTGATGCGTCCCAAATGGCTAAAAGTTTTGCGTACGAAGAAACGTATCGGCTTTGGAGTTTGCCGACACATCAGTACCAATTTCTTCACTCAATCGACCCACATCTTAGATCAAGACTCTCACCCAGAATTCCTCGACAACTCGAAACACTTTATCACCGACTTCGTCTGAATGCTGCATGTACAAATGGCCTGCGATACCGTTTTGGACAAATGAACAGTCCGCATTGTGACAACTGTGCTTCGATAGAAATTGTGGAACATATCCTGCTTGAGTGCCCTGCGTATGCTAACGAGCGTGCGTACTATGAACATTGCATGCAGAAGCTCTGCCCCGTGCCCCTAACAAGGGACAAAGTTTTAGGCCCCTTAGCCTGCTTCAGGCAACAGAGACTTGCAATGCACTTTCTTTTTACATATTTAAAAGACATTGGACATCTCGATAAGCTCTAAATTCACTTGCAGGTTACCTTCATGCATTCTTCTTGCAGTGAACTTCGTCAGCCCATTCGTCGGACTATGCACTCCATCATTCCATAGGTTACATCAATACACGCCACTGCATCCTTAGTACCCATTTCATGGCTGCATTTTATCTTCGATTTTTTTCCACCTCTTCCACGCTGCTCTCCTTCAGTCTATCTCCCAAATTCCCCTCCCTACGCAGAATAGCATGCCAGCGATATTGAAACGCCGGCTAAATTCTCTGTTTCTTCATTAAAGAGTCTCTCTCTCTCTCTCTCTCACCCCAATATTCTTGCCATCGCTGGGATTTTTCACACACATATGTCACATGCTTTTATCGTAATGATACTAGTAACAATGTTTTCGCATTAAAATGGCGCACGCAGTATTTAGAAAAGGAACCCTTTTCAGTGCCGTTGTTCGCTGGCCGCCCAATGTCTGCCCATCGTAGCACGTGGTACAGATGAAGCTGCGCATCATCCGCTTCGGATTACCGCGAAATGGCAGCTATACTCCATTTCACACATCTGATGCAACGCTGCCAAATGTAGCGCTCTTGTTCGCACTTACCTCCTTCCTCTTTCAGTGCCACCTGACTGTCTTTCCTGTTGGCGAGGTTCAGGTGCCCACCGACAAGTTACAAAGTCACTGCGCCTTTGCTTTCATGAAAACTAATCTGTCTTGAGCATTAATAAATTATACCTTATTGCCGACGACACCCTGTCGCTTTCTCGTCCCTTCGACCACTCGACCATAACACAAACGCGAACACGCCTCCCTCTATAATGTCATGACGTCTTCTTCCGTACCTTTCACAGCGTTGCACCTCATGTATGAAACGAAGTGCAGACGAGAATACGATACTCTCGCACCGTGACCGGTTCACGCGTACTCTCAGGCCTAGGCATCAGAAGCCATCTTCTATCTCAGAACTATTGTATTAGAGTGGAAGTTCCGGGTGGTGAGACAACCACTCCTCTCATGACGAGCAATTCTGGGCAAAATCATTTTTGAACAAGAAACTGTTCATGAACGCAGTTTTTTTCGTATAAAGTAAGATCTTACTATAAAAATCGATATATTCGCAGATTACCCGACGGCAGCCTTGTATTATATTTAGTATTGACATTTTTTATGTTGTCAAAAGCGTTCCCCACTGGTTTTCTAAGGCAGTCTTATCGGTTCGATGCGCTCACTGGAAACACTTTGAAAGAGATATTTTCCTACATACGAGAATAATGGACCATTACCTGCAATATTTCCATACAATGTCTTATAACTTTCCAAGTTTCAAAATTTTTGCCCGAGAAAGCTGGACTTGTGTGCGGCTGGTTCATGAAATAGGAAGTTGGCTGCATTTTAGGTTTTCTTGATTTTCAAGACGAATTCGCCCCTGGTGCTGGGATCCTCAATGCTTCTCAAATCATTGCGAGATTACTACTATTCTTGTCAATACCCTACCGTCAAAAGAATTCTCGCTTTGCGAGACTGCCATTTAAGTCCAGGGGCGCAGTTTCTATATAGAGAAAACGTGTCCGTCTTTGCAGTGCATTGCTGATGCCGTACAGGGGGGAGGCAAACAGGAAGACCGTAACTCACGACACGTAGTGCGGCTGAATGTGATAGGCGCCGTGTCAATGTTACCGCGCCACTGCGGACTCAACTCGGCAAGGAAAACTGTTGCCGCTCTTGGATATCTCCGCTCAGACAACAAGATCATCATACTTCCTGCGAACAAGGATCACGCGACCGTTCTTTTTGACAGCGAGGTCTACTGCCACAAAGTTTCGGATCTTCTGTTCGAGAGGATCAAAAAAGATACGACGTCTGAGCGATTGAGGCAAAATGAACAATCTGCCCTTAATGAACAAGCTTCCCTCCCATAAACTCTGGAGTGCTCTACCTGAAGCTTGTATGCACGAATGGCTCGACGCCCAGGTCTCCTCCTCCCCCCCCCCTCAAGTGTACAAGACCGGTATGCCTATGCGACCGCGAACCTGTACCTGTGCTCGTTATCAACGACGCCCACACCCTAAGCACGAATAACCCTGTATGTGCGTAAAACAGTAGAAAGAAGTCCGCTAGCCCATTTATAGAGGCACATATGCTGCCCGAGTTCTGGAATAGATTTCAATCTCTAAATATTGCGAACGACTTATTTTGACAACGGCGCTATATTCGCGCTGCAAAGCATAGTAAATTCATGGAGTTCGCAATGGGAAGCTGCTTTTAAACGCCGCGCAGTAGTTTGTAAGGTTAGAATGTATTAGAGACTGGGATCCCGGTTAAAATTTTCGTAACTGCTAGAACTTTGCATCTGTAGAAGTGGGAATTTCTTGCCGTTTCACATCGTAAGTAGTCGATATATTTATCAATGAAAAATGTACTCTGTAGGCCGCATTCAATAACCTGCTCATTTTAAAATGGCCATTTAGCGTCCGTCTGAACCTCTGTCATTGGTGACTCAGATATACCCGCGGTTTCAAGCGTCTGTGGATGGCGACCCGGGCATTTTATAGTTGGAAACCGGACCTCAACACTGGCCAGCATTGAATGCGATGTGCAGCCTCTGGGGATGTGCATCTCAGCGCTCTGTACCGGGACTGCCCACTTGCTGCGATATGTACCCAACAGTAAGGTCCGATCTCACACTACCCAATGGGCGGGTCGCTTTCCATCGGCGCTTGAAAGCCGTGTGTATATCTGTGTGACCCACCACAGATGTCTTTATGGACGCGAAATGGCTACATTAAATTGGACAGCTGATAGATACGGCCACAGGGCTTGGGCAGAATATTATGCTCCTTGAAGGGAGCGCACTAGAGGACAGCTTACTGCCTTTTTACTAGTTTCGTGCTTAGAGTGCAGACCTCTGTCGAGTTACCCACAGGATGTTTGGTCCCAACTGAGTGGAAGAACGCCTGCCTATATACGAATAAACGACATTTGGCCATACTTCTCTTGCAAGAGACAGCTCCGATGAGGCATTGGTCTTGTTTGACGTTGTCGCCCTGCTTGGCACAGTTCCGGCACCTCCAGGAGTGAGCGCCGAAAGGATAGGGCTCGAAGTGGATGACCGACTCGCCGAAAGGGAGTGCCTCAGCGTAGACGACCAACGTCTTCGTTAAAGAATACTTTTAAGGCAAGCCGCTGCAACCCCGAGGTGAGCGGCAATATCGAGGACCGCTGCGAAGCAGACGATGGAGGTATGACTGGAAATTCGGTACACGTTCATAAGTTGGAGCGGCGCAAAGGAAACCTGGGTTCCTGATGCCGCAGAAAGACCCATAACTGTGGAGAAAAACTCATGAATGCCTGACTTAGCTCGTATTAAGTAATGTCCTCTTCCCATCGCCCGGAAGCAGCAGTGTTGGGTCCGAAGAAGATTTACAGGTGCGGCGCACCCTGTAGTTGATGGAGGTCTATCGGCGGTGTCAAACCGATGGAGAAGTTCAACTCCAAAGCGCTCCCGCACAACTTCCAGGTAAACGACACTGACGCCCAGCTAATAACTGGCGAGGTAGCACGCGGCAGTTTTCAGGACGGCCACATCGTGATCCTCTGGTCGAAAGACTGATAGAGTACCCGCTGAACAAATTTTTTTTTTGCTATCCTGTCAAGTGCATTGGATCACTATTCGTGCAACATCTCTTTGTACTGTAGCACCTCTTTAGTCCTTTGCATGCATTGCATTCATTTTGTCTTTGAGTACTAAGTAATTCGCCGGTATCATCTCTTGGCTGCACGAAGCTTTGTTTTGATTGTGAACCTTTGATTCCGGCCAGTTCTGCTGGTTGCGACAGCCGAAAGGTGAAGACCAAAGGTGGACACCCTTTGCCATTTGGAGGCTAGATTCCACTGAGCTTCTCACGTTCAGTTGAGGGCATCTCCTAAGCGGCCGCAACAGCTACTCTCTCATGTCTAAGTGCGACTGGGGACACAAACAACAACTGCCTATATGACAAGGTGATCTACTAACCACCCCCAAGGTTTTCACGAATCAACCCACGTTATATGGTGTATGACTCTCTTGCCATCCTAAAGAAGTCCGCAGGAGAAGACATTTTTGTATACATATAGAAACCGGAGAGGAAGTTCACCCTGCGATACCAGACAAGGAACAGATTGTTTTCTTGACAGGCCATTGAAGTGAACAGGACCATAAATGACATTCCCTGTTTAAAGCAAACCGGCTTATCCTGGATGCTTTCTAAAATTGCGATCAAAATATTCGACAACACGCAAAGCAACCACGGCCTCATTCCGCTGACGAAAGCAAAGAAAAATTACTGTTCCGACTTGGAACCATAGGCTAGAGAAAGACAAAATCTTGGGTGAACTCTGCCGCAACGACAACATGATCTTATGACTACGGGTGTCTGGCGCCTTCACTGCAAGCTGAAAAGAAAGCAAACTACCCAGGCCTCCAAACCAAGCAACATCACTGTTCCTTACGTCCAAAGCTGCAGTCAAATGGCGGGGCGCCTGTTTCAAGAGCAGGAAATGCAGGATTGTCACGCGTCATTTGAAAAGCTCGGGAGCTTCAAGCATCGTATGCTGGCACTAATGCCAGATTACTTTCTCTGTGCTCTCGTGGGGCATTCCGACAACTTGGATCACCCAGCCGATTTTGAGAATTAGAGGATCGCTAACTCAAAGGCCAACCCCACTGGTGCGATAGATTTAGGAGCCTTAGAATATGCAAACACGCCAGGCAATGTAAACAATTCTGCAGGCTGCCTTCCATCACCGTACACCACGAAGCTTCAAACAGCGCCTCTCGCACCGTATCCCGACCAACCTGAAGATGATAAGTCAGCCCCGAAAGGTGAGTTCTCTCTTCAGGTGACTTTGGACGGACTGTCAAGCTGCTTTGTTTCTAAACTGAATATGAACGCATTACTGTCTTTAAGGCGGAGAGACTGCCTGCGGTTAGCTCTCCTTCATAACCTTCTCTTCATAAGCACATCATTTTATAATACTTGCCCAAGGGCTCGTTGTTTGTACACCATGAAGTTACTTTGAATGACACTGAGAGAAAAGTTGAAAGAAAGGAAATCAGCGCTAACGCAGCAGTCAAGAGCAGACGTTCAGAAGAAAAGCCGTGCGCGTTGTCACGCTAATGTAGGATAGATCGACAGCCTTCTGAAGGTCACACGTTCACCTCTGGAACGGAAACGACCAAAACCCCTATATAATTGACTATGAGGTCTTAAAATGCCTGAAATGTCATCATAACACGTAGGAATGTATATTAATTATGCTTGAAATAAACTGCTGCAATATACTGGAAATCTAAGCCAAGGCCCATGGGTTGCAAGTCAGATACGCTATCCCTAGGCCAAAGAGGCCCTTTCGACCTACTTGGTTAAGGAAAGTCTTCGAGTGTCTTCTTGTATTTCACGTGTTCTAGTGTGCCTCCTGAAGTATGCTAATGAGTATGTGTAATTATAAAGGGGCGTTAATTACGAAAGAACGGAGCTAATAACGATTAACGCTTTGGCGTCATACTGTTAAGGCATAGCTTAAGTGCCTCCCTAATTTTTTACCACGTTGCCAACAAGGCTCATTCGGCGGTGCCAGTTTCCTAATTACTAATAATTCTGCTACGAATGAGTGTTACTCGGTCGGACGCGCCAAGTCAGCATGATACCTTCGCCTTACGGCACTTGGATACAACATGTCGCTTTCGCGGAAATACTGATGTCCCAAACCACAAAAAACGCACCAGTGCTGGAGGCGCCACATTTAGATGTGTTCGCTATGCATGCTTCCGATTGGAAACTTCCAGCATAGAGTTCGAGTAATAACGTAATCACATACCTGCTCAGATGTTTAGGGGAATCCTCAAAGGTGGAGTAAATTTGTAATAAGGGTACATTACTCACTGACATCTACCTATGCGCAGCCATACGACTGCAAAGAAATCTATACAGCTTTCTCAGAAACTTCGCGCTTAAACAAAAATTCGTCCTGGTGCGGGGTACTAACCCGGGACCGAAGCTTAAGCGGAGTAGTCACTCTATTACTCCCGTTTTGAGCATGTCGAGTGCCCCAGTCCGCCTCTTTCGCCGCATATTTCTGCTGCCTCCGCTTCGGGCCTTCCCCATTGATTTCCACTGCACCGCTACTCCTGGCTGGCAGAAGTGATGACGGAGAAAGGTTTCCTCATGCTTCCAACCTTAGCAGACTAGCTGCCGAGCCACCGAGCTACAGCCAGCTTCTGCAACTCAAGTTGCCGGATCTCATCGCACTTTTTGTAGCATAAGAAGTTTTCCTAGCTTACAATGCTTGGTCACATAGCATCTCCAAGCCGAGTACCACAACTAGGCTTCCTGTAGGCAAAAGCATACAAAACCGAAAAGCACGCGTTTCAAGAAGTACAAACGCAGCCATTTGTTCTCCAGTTTCTGTTTTGGCGTGCTAAAAATTCGATGCTAATCAACTACCCCACAATAAAAATAATGCTTGCACTGCATACCTGATTTTACAAATCTTACAAATTTGATACAGCTCAGGACAGAGCATTCGTACGCTAACTCAACTAAGGTTCTGGCAGCGATGAGAAATTATAATTTACATGTTTTAACTTTTAAAACGAGTACAAACTTACCTTTCCTTTCCTTAGTTGACCCATCTTTGTTGACGTTCCCGTAGCGCTTCTTGAGGTTATCCGGGAGTTTACGCCATGTCTCGTTCGAGAAGTATGCAGGCTTACACCGATAGTATTCTTCGGTGGCCATTTCTGCTAATAAAATGAATAGAAAAAGAAGAGCATTGATAAATGTCGCACACGAGATTACGTATTTCCTTACGTCACAAAAAATACGCGCAATGCGGCCTTGATGATAAATCGTGCCACTGCTTCCTGGCAGCTACAGCTTCTCAGTCAACAGTGAAGCGATGCTGCTGTAGTGAAGCAGGGTAGAGTTCGAGCGGGAGTCTCTATTGAATATTCAATTAAATGCAGCATTGCTCGCATGGAACACGCATGTGCGCATATATCGCCATGCAATGACCCAATGCTTTAAAGGAAACGAGCTCAATGACAGTTCCCGCAGTGAAGCCGACAGCATCAGGGTATAAGGGGTTCCCTGAGAAGAGGAAGTTACGAACGGAGGCAAGCCGTTTTAATCGCGGACAGCTGCGTCTACCCGGCAAACGTTTGACCAAAAAAAGTGTTGAAGATTGGAGCGTCACAATATCTGGGAAACTCAAAAATCATGCACACCTTAGGACGTATGTCCAGGTAACGCACGCACCAGCCATCTTTCAAGTGGCTTCTGTCGACACACAACAGTGTGGAGCATAAATGACGTCAATTGGATCTAGCAGCAATGTTGTAAATTTCGGAGATAAAATATACACTTTCTGCACTGTTGCAGTGTGTGTGTGTGTGGTCAGGGCAACCTGAGCCTTTAATCAACCAAATGATCACGCACGCTTTCGTAAAGGATATTCCACAATAGATCATATTCACACTATCAATCAAGAGAAATGAGCAGAGTTTAACCAACCTCTATATATAGCCTTCGAAACCGTTCGACTCAGAGGAAACCTCAGCAGTCATAAAGATATTGCGTAATCAGGTTGTAGAAGAGCCTTATTTCAAAATACTGGAGATTATATATAGCAAACTGCATAGCTACTATAGTCCTCCATAAAATGAGCAATAAAATCCCAATAAAGAAAGGCGTCAGTCAGGGAGACACTCACGCCAATGCTATTCACCGCCGGTTTACAGGAGGTGTTACGAAGCCTTAATTGGGAACAGTTGGGAATAAGAGTTAATGGAGAATACCTAAATAATCTGCGATTCGCTGATGACATTGCCTTGGTGAGTCACTTAGGAGGTGAACAGAAAATCAGGATCAATGAGTTACACAGGCAGAGCAGAACGCTGGATCTAAAAATTAACATCCGGAGAACCAAAGTAATGTTCAACAGTCTAGCCAGGGAACAGTAGTTCACACTTTGCAGCAAGGGGCTGAAAGTGATAAATACGTTTTTTTAGGGCAGGTAGTGACAGCTGATACGGATCATAAGAGTGAAATAACTAGGGTAAGAATGGGCTGGAGCGCATATATATGGTAGTTTCTCTCGGATGATGAATAGAAGTTTACCAACAGCCCTCAAGAAAAAAGTGTGCAACAGCTGAATCTTACCAGTACTCACCTACGGGCTGAAACGTGGAGGCTAACGAAAATGATTCAGCTTAAGTTAAAGACAACGCAGCGAGCCATGGAAAGAAAAATGATAGGTGTAACGTTAAGACACCGGTAGCGGGCAGAGTGGGTGAAGGAACAAACGTGGATTAATGATATTCTAGTCGAAATCAAGGGGAAGATATGGTCTTCGGCAGGGCTTGTAATGGGAATGCAAGATAACCGCTGGTGGTTAGGGGCAATGGAGTGGATGCGAATGCAAGGCAAGTGCTGCGGGGGTGGCTGAAAGTTTGGAGGGCGGATGAGATTAAAAAGTTTGCCAGGATACTGTGGTCGCAGCTGGCTCAAGAGAGGGTTGATTGGAGAGACGCGGGCGAGGCCTTTACCCTGCAGTGGCCATGGTCAGGTTGATGATGATGATGAGGCGGAAAGATGGGTTCAGGCAATAGTGGCGGAAGTAAGATGGAAAAACAGCATTTCTTTTGCAACTGACTTGCAAAGGAACTGCATCGCAAATAGCTCGGCCTCTTTATACTTACCTTTCTGCCACTTGCCTGGCCTAGACTTTTCCACGCTTGTACTGTGTATCTAACGACCACGTATCCTTACTTCAATTCAGTAATGCGCCACCAGAGTCCTCATATTATTTTATTGGCATATTTCAGACATTTATACATATCTAAGACAAACGGTCGTATTTTAACCGATACCTGCAACAGATCTCTAGTAAAGAACTACTAACAGCCCGTAATTAATTTGTCCTTTTCACGCAACGGTTCCAATGGCCGCTCAATATAAATCTGTATGAGCAGTAATAGTATTTGAGGATTAAAGCGTAACTGGCGACCTCTGCCTGCTTCAACAGATTAGTGATGAGTGACGTAACCCTCTACAGCACGGATAAGATTATACTCAGACGTAACCTTCGTTACCTTCGTTTGTTGTAACGTAGGTGCCAGCGGGCCAATTTTTGGTGAGAAAAGTGGTTATGAATGCCACTGGATGGCTCTGGCGAATTTTTGAAGCGAAAGATTCACTGCGCTAGGTTTTAAAGAGGGCAGCATCAGTGCAGTCACGTGACAGACGTCACGTGATGTCACGTGGCAGGTCATGTGACCAACTGACGTCATCACAATCTACCCACCGTGGCAGGTGGCAACTGCCCCATCAGACTGCCCCATCTGCAGTACTGTGCCATGCAAACCATGCTCGGCTTAACCAAAGTTTAAACCACAGCTAATTTCTTGTAACGGGTCCATCCCCAAGCATTCCTGACTAAGCTCAAATGCAGCAGACAACGCCTCGTACCTTTTTCTGATGCAGCTATCGAGCGTCTCATAGATAGACTGTGTTGTTATCACTACATGCTTATCTGTATTGTATCGTCATCACTACTAGACTATATTGTCATCACTACACCAATCCGGAGTCACTATGGCGAGTGCCCTCACCTTCCTCCTCGTGCGATCGTCGTGGGCATGGCGCCTCTTGTTCCTCATTTGTGCTGCGCTCTCCGGGAGCCACACCCTGGACTGTAGAAAATCCAGTACGGGATGTTCCCGGTACGTCACTGCTAGAGCTGTTCGGGGCGCCCTGTGATGCCTGAAATATTTGCACCTGCAAAGGAACGTCAGAAAATTATCGAATTCTGTTTTCTTCCAAGGTACGTAGATACCGATTGCTGAAAGCTCAACGCGAACAGGTGGTGCAGTGTATTGCAGGCCCAGAACAACAAGGACATTTTGCACATTTGTTTTTCTAAGCGTTACTTTCTTAGTGTTGCTCGGGGTTTTCCGTGGAAGCCAATATATACTCACATAATCCAGCAGGCGATTTTTCACAGGTGCCCATGGCCAAAATTTAAAATGAATGCAGAGAGGAATAACTGGTCCCGCTTGCTATGCAGTGTTCGAATTCGGTATAAGCGTTATCCTCCTAAATCGTAAGTTACAGACGCGTTACTAAGCACGCTGTTTTTATATATCAGCGCTGTGAAAGTGTATCGGTGACTACACGGAGACCGCTATCCTGAAGACCTCTTAGTCTTTGAAGAATCAGCTTGAAATTATCAGCGCTCCGAGTCGAAGTCACCTTAGACGGTGCGAACGAAAGGTAATCCACAAAACGAGAGTGGGATGAGAGCGGCGTACAACGCCTTTCAATGATCAAAATATTCTCTCAGGCTTTTGCATGCCCAGCAATTTTGCTCAAATGTTTCGAATATTCAAATAATGTAACCTGCTGTTACGCAAATATTTGAGGTAATCTACTCTTACAAAGCACGGCAAGATCTTTCTTCTAAAGTTTATCCATCGCTCGCAACGCAGCAGTTAAGAGTGCCATAGAAAAGCGATGGAGAACGGTTTGGACGATCGCAACAAACGGTCAAAGCGAGATCTGCAGGCATATTGACTGCAATAGCAAAATCTTACACTATATGGAAAAACTGATTTCAAATAACCTATTTCGTTGAAAAATGCTTTTGTGTAGGATTTTTGGGCTGGATTCACATTTAGCCAAGCAGCTGCAAAAGCATGTAGTGACGTTGTAGCCCTGACTGCCATTTATGGACGTTTTCTGGGCGAAGTGGAACGTGCTCGCCTTGATCGCTTAAGAAGCGATCCCTTTCGCCTGGAAACACCCGCTCTTCACATAACGTGCGCATTTCGATCGACCAGACCAATAGAACTACAATATTTGCAGCGTTTGTGTCGTGTGTGTGTGTGTTGTGGTCTTGTGCCGCTTTTAGCGCTTAGGTTCGCGTAACAATTTACAGCCAGCAGGAAATTCCCCAAAATTTATGATCTGATCCGTAGACATCACAAACTTTTCGAGCACAGATGGTCACTCGCATATCTTCCACCCTCCCTCTAATGAAACCTGGACAAGGCGAAATGAAAAGTGCGCCTATACTCAAATTTTCGTACAACACGAAAGGCAAATCGGTCACTGTATATCCATCGTGACGCTTCAATGACGACTGCGCAGTGTTTGCAGAAAAATAAGCTATTAACCTCTGGACGCATTCATATTTGTAAGAGCAGTGCTTGGATTTCCATAACAGAGTGGAATGTGCTCCTTACCTGTCTGGCCTTCGGTCCGACAATTGGCGGCAAATCTTCGCCTGTAACGTAGAGTCCTGGAGCAAAGTGACAGTGCAGATGAGTCTGAGTCCGGAGCATTACAGACAGTGGACTCTCTTAACAAGATGTGGAATGTTTCCGCCTGCGCAATAAACTTATCGCCAGCCACGCAATGAGTGTCTCGCTACAAATGCGCCCGGCCTCGGCCAGGCCAATTTTTTTTTAAAATGGCCAAAGGGGCTTTAGAAGAAAAAAGGTCAAGACCCGGTGGCCAGTACGTTTATGTTAGAAATTTCTTCAACGGGCATTTTGTTGTCTAAACTACTACTATTTCGCACGCATCAAGGGAAGTGCTAGACATGCTAGAAACGCAGGGTTTCTCGGTATTAGAGAAAAAGCTGACATCTACCATGGAAAGGTGCAGAAAAGCCGGAAGCATGAGTTTTCATATTTGACTTGGCTATTGTTAGGCATGGAATCAGCTGCAACAATAAGACTTTTTTCACGGCAAAACCTCGAAGAAGTGCTGTCAAAGGTTCCAAAAGAGCCTGACACCTAAATGGCACTTGCCTTAAATTAATCGAAGAAGGGAAAAATCGCACATTCGCAGTAAATTATTCTGCATACAGCGGGCAGCATTTCGGCAAAACCTCCACATGTATACCGCATCCGAGGCAGAATACATGTTTTCGGCCGAACACAACAAGGCAGATAGGAAGCCTCGTCTTCCCGCATTCCCTACGTGCATGAAGCACTGTTCAAGAAACTCACGCAGACAGTGGAGTGAGTTCTCAATAAGGAATTCACAGTGAGGAACTCTAGAGTGCCATGTATGAAACATGGCGTATCCTGTTTGAGCTCAAGTCCTTCGCTTTCGTGTGCATTTTCATGAAGATGTACATTCAGTATCGCTTGCAAACGAAACACAACTTTGTTCTCTCAAAGCGGCTCATAAGGGCAAGAGTCTGCTTTCCCTGTTTAAAAAGCAGCGTTTTAAATTAACCTGCCCGACTTGCCGAGAGCGTGCAATACAACCAATGCGCGCTCTTTGATCCTATGCTTGGCGCAGCTCTTTTGACAGGACTAGCTGTACCCGCCCCTAGATTCATTCAGGTCATTTTTCGGTCAACATCCCGCCTACGGTGTCGCGGTCAGCATCGACTTGCGCAAGCTAGTCATCAAAAACAGAACAAAAAAAAGTAAATATCGCGGACATAGAATCTACAACGCATTTGCATGTCCCGTTTTTCACTCCACGCATGGTGGCGTAAGGAACACTTTTTTTCTTGGCGCTGTTTCGAAGGGGAAACACTGAGGCCTTTTCGGGATACGCCTGGTCAAGGTACTTGGGTTATCTTCATCTCAACGCGAACCGCAAAGTTACTCCGCGAGGACATCATTGTTTCGAAGTTGTCACGCTGTCGACAATCTGAACTACGGATTCACCTGTTATGAAGTGTGCGAAATACTTGAAGGTTGCGGTTCCCGCGGCCGAACCTGGTAGGTTTAATGCATGCCACAGGTAACCTCCGTTGCTTTGTGTTCAGCGCGCCTTCGATCTCCCGCGCTATACCTTTGGGAACTTTCGTTAAAAGAAGTTCATCATGAGTATCCTACTGCGGCTAATGCTGTGCTTGAAGCAGCCAAATTCCACGCACACGCACATACTGACATCCCTTCAGTGACATCCGTGGAAGCTATGTACTGGTATTGCAAACGCAGAAAGAAATGAAAAATAAAACTGTAGGCACCGCTTTGGGTCATATTTCTTAAGTAATGGCGCAAAGGAAGTACGTGGTATCGGTACCAACGACTGTTACCGCTTATTCCAGTTTTGGTAATCTTTAACAAGAGCGAATCTTGACGCGGTTCGTGCACCTTAAAAAACGCCGTTCGGTTCCAGCGATCATCAACACAACAAGCCGCTTGTCTCAGGTCGGGCTGTCAGCTCACTGTACGCTCGTCGTTTTATCTGCCACTTTTGCGCCGGGACATGCATTAGAGCTTCCCGGCCATCTTAGTGCGGGTTCCTCACGACAGATTTGACAGAAGAATTGAAGGTATTTCCCAACAACAACAGAAAGAACGGTCCGAGAGGACAGCCGCAGCCCCGCACGCACTCCTTCTTACAATGACTGTCGTCTGAATATCAGCTAGTATTCAATTCTTAACGCGCGCATCTTTTCTAGTCCAAAAAAATTGTTGGTGGTTTAGTTCTGGTTAACCCTGGTCGAAAGCGAAAGTTTCATCTCCTTGGTTACCTTTGTGGTAGAGTTACTGGCGGTGTCTACGGCAGGCGCCGCATCGCTCACACCTAGCTTTAGGCTAAACGCATAAGAGTTCACCGGTGTTTTATGCAGAACACAATTTGATGTCCAGCGCATGAGATTCCAGCCGACGTTTTCCGGCTGCGCTCGGGCAAGGCGTCTGACGTCACGCAGAGAGTAAGCAGCACACCTTGGAAGCCTCCTTTCCTCCTCTCCGCAATGGTGTAACGGAGCCACTTCTGCTGCTTTCCATGGCAGGAGTCGCATCGATCACACCTAGCGTTCCGCCTAACGCATCAAAGTGCACCAGCGTTTTATGCAGAACCCACTTTCATGATCTGCGCATGCGATGCCGGCAGTCGCTTTCCCGCTTCCCCGCTTGACCGAAGGTCAAGGTCAAAGGTCAACGTCGAGATAGATGTTGTAACAACCGCTGCTGTCGCTGCTGTAGCTGACGTCATGTGTCGAACCTGACTACCGCCAGTTATGCTCATGGGTTGACCTCTAGCTACATTCAAGGTCAAACTTGCTGCCCCGCTGAACTCTAGCTACTTTCAAGGTCAAGCGTGCAGCCCAGCTGATGGCTAGAAAAGCTGGCGCAGTGAAGCTTTTCGCTTCAAAAATAAAAAAATCACGCAGATACTCACCTCCCTCAAATCGCCATACTTCTCGCAAGGCTGGTTCCACGTCAGGATGCGGTGTTCCGTTCCCAGGAAGCGCATGCGGGACCAGAGATGCAAAGGACGGAATGGCAGGCCCTCTACCACTCTGGTTCCCCGCTGCAGCTCCGGGCAGCTGAAATTCAGGGGTGTGCATAGAATGGGGGCGAAGGTATTGCCCCAGCTGAAAGCTGGTCGTGTACAAAGCGGCACGGCGCCATAAGAGGAGTAAGCTTAGCATCGCAAACAAAGGTCCAGAAAGTTATCTGACCGCGTGCGTGTTCCCAAGCTTTCTGGAGCACACGGGTTAAGACCCCTAACTACCAATGATTTCCGAGTTGGAGCGTCGCACTAGGCCTTTAGGCCCTTCTGAATTCAGGGAGCGAGAAAGGATTGCGTGTAGGCTCTCGATGCTTTGAAATGATGAACAAGAATGCTGTTTCCACCGTCTAAAACAAGCTGGCACTAGGAAGGGAGTAAAAAGCTTGAAAGCATTATTTGCCTCCCGCAAATCACGCTTAAAATATTCTCACACGCATCCTAGGTATATTGTGTTTTTAAGGGGAGGAGGTAAATATCGAGAATTGCCACTAGCTTTCTCCCCTGAACATCTGTCTTCATACCATACATAGCGGAAATGTTCCGGTAGCTGGGAAACAATCAGATAGATTATTCTCGCCTCACTGAGTTCAAGTTTCTTTCTCAATAACATTGTCGTTTTTTATGTGTTGAGGGAATCGCGATGTCAGATCAACGGGAAATTTAAAAACCGAGTATTTGCTGATCGATAACGTTCGGTGCCAAAGAGAGCACCCCGGTCCTTCCATCGCGGTCCAGGATGTCCCAACACCCCCCGCAACCATATTTTAACCTGATACATATCCTTTACTTTCATCCTGCAGCAATTCAATCCATTTAATCCGCATTCCACACCCCCATTCTAGCGCGCCTGGCTGACATCGGACAACCGGACGGACAAGCTGGCCTTGGTGACTCTGGCGCAGCATGTACTCGACGCTTAGTGCTTTCTTTGAAGCTTTGTCTTCCTCCCTGTCCACAAAAAGTGTATAGCGCTACATAGCATATTGTCGCAACACACTTGTGTTATGGCACTTCCTAACGTCTCTTCCTAATGTTTCCATTCAACTTGTATGCTTGATTTCGGTGGAACATGAGCCGTGTAAATAACCACTAATAGACATTAAATGCAAGAATGTACCATCCCTCAAAGTATGTAAAATGATTGACGAACAGAGTGCCAACACAGTAGGATACATCGAAGAAAAAAATAGTGTCAGAGAATGACGGATGCTTGAGCAAATATACAGCGTTGATAACACGCAGTAAGTCATAACCACGCCTTGATTGTGGTGTACTTTCCCTCGCATTCGCATATTGAAGTCGCCAATCCAGAGATCGGATATTCTCAAAAACACTCCCTCCCTCCTAATCTGCGCGTCCCACACAGCTCAGGCTCAGGGGCCCACGCAGCTTAATCTGAAGAACGCGCTGTCCATCGCTGTCACTCTGGCACCATACAAGAAGCTGGCCTTTAACTTCAAACGCTCGGGTCCCGCACAATTTTCAGGAATTTTTTTCTTCTGGAAGTCATTCATTCTATGCACAGTCATCGAATGGAACCATTTGCCATCAAATGTAGGTACGGAATAAGACACAACTAAATTTCAAGAGCTAACCCGTGATTCGAATGACAGGTAACTTAACCCACAGTCCTAAAGGTGTCACCCTTTCTTTCTTACATTTGTTTTGATCCGAAGATACGGCTGTTGCGATGATTCATTAAGCGCCCTAAAATTTTGTTCCCATGCATTTGTTTAACTTTAGTGATTTACCTGTACTTATCATTTCATAGTGTAGTGATAATACTGGCGTTGTAAAATTGTTTCGCACAATTAGGTACAATATTGGACGTATATTTTTGTATAGTTATTCTGGTTCGTTTTTGCGTGCTTTTTTCAGTATTATGTTGCGACTAATATTTAGTTTTTTACCGCCCCGCCTCTTATGTAGTACCCTCGAAAGAGAAACTTGAACTGTATTTTTAATCAATAAATAAACACACCAATGTCACTGTGGGACAGTCGTGGCAGCGCCGACATGCTTTGTGCACGTTCTCGGCATCAAGTCCTGCGTCAGGCCACGGCTATCGCATTTCAATGCATGCAATGTAGGACCTGAAGGTTCTTGAAATTTCTGTGCCTGACAACTACCCCGAGTGATTGCTGTAAATACGGATTCCCCTTTATAACGTGGATAACAGGTCACACCGCTCTTTTTCGATGCAAAAGTTATTCGGCACGAACAATTGTCATTGACTGTTAACTTTGCACGTGACAAGCAGAAGGCAATAGGAGTGCTTGTGGGCGATGCAAGGCCATACCTTAAAGGGCATGAGTTCTTCGATGACCCAACCAGATGAATCAAGCGCCTCTGAAAAAAAAATGTACACAGTTATGAAAGCAGGTGGCACATTTTTCTAACACACGGAATTTGTAGAACAAACGAGTCAAGCAATTCCCAGCCAACCCAATCGAGCGCTGTACAAAGTCCGCTCCTCGGCCTTGGTATTCATGGCAACACAGGTGGTCTAAATAAAGAAGACAAAAACTGAGCACCTCTAATGTATCAAGTAAAAGCCTTTCAATTGCCTAACTAAGGCCGAAGGGATGGCGTCCAATACAGTCTGGCCTGAAATTCTGAAGGTGAGTAGTAGTACCCAGCGTGTTCATGGCCTCTTTGAGATAGAATTATTCTTTTAGGCTCTCAGCGACAGAATTGGCGGACGTCTGAATCCATTTGTAGGCTAATAAACTTAGATCAGTGAAGGAACTCTTATATATTGACTCTTAGGCTGCTGTTTGCATTTAGTGAATTGCAGCGATCCGTCAAGGCATCTTATATCAATCATCAGTTGTGCAGAAATGTAAAACTGCCCTTAGTACAGTGGCTCGAGTAATTTCGCCGCTCAAACGTATCTAAAGGACGCGTAAGCAGACCGCAGCCACGTCTACCTCTCTCCTACTGTGCCAGAGCAGTGCCTCGCATAGCGCCACTCGAACCAGAGGGAAAGCGCGAAAGGAGCGTGATGCGTCCGCTCTGACCTACGTCACTTCGTGGGAGTGACTATGCGGGATCCGCAGCCGCCCAGCGCCCCTTGGATCCGTCTGCAGGGCCGAAATTCGAAGCGTCGTAGAGCCAAGAGAAATTACATCTTTACACATCTACTAACCAGCACCAGCTGCCCTGATGGTCCGCTACAATTCTCTAATTGCTACCAAGCGCCGAACAGTTAAAATTTAAACGTCAATTAGTAAATTTTAGTCAGATATTGTAAAGTCAACTTCTATCACAACCGCTTTGGCGTCCATATATGCCGTCGCCATGATCGCGAAAGAATCATGACTTTTACCTAAATATGGGTGTTTTTAAAATCACTTATCTTCTCGTAAACATCCTGCACTTCTTTGCTGTTCTGAATGGTTCCAAGGAAGCTGAATGCGCAGTGATCGTGTGCGTATGTAAAGCAGAGCGCACAGTGGTAGCTTGCATTTTGCTGCCAGTGCAACTTTAGCCATAGCGAACGCCATCACCAGTTGTTACGGAAAGCGCAGATGCGCTTTGTGCGCGCGTCTTTGGGTTGTCCTCTCTACGTGTCTTCTTCGCGCAGTTATATAAATGCTGAAAGAGACAAGTACGATGCACAAAAAGGCGCTCTAATGCTGTTAGCACAAAAGTGCGCATTTATGTCCAACGCTAAAAATAACACCTTGATTTTTCAGGAAAGCACCTCGGCGACTGCGGGAATATGTATTTATTAAAGCATTGCATGTTTAATATGTCTTATCATGTCCTGTGCACATGTTTCATGTACTGTGCACATGTATGTGCGGTTCCGCTGCCTGTCTGGCTCGACCAATCAAGCCCCATGGAGCTTTGGGAGGTCGGATGTCTGTGTATTGTGTTTATATTTCGCGCAGTGATGCATTATTATCAGTATATTATTATCCGCACATGATAAACCGTTTAGTGGCAGTCAGAGGCTGTCCGGATGCGATTTAAATTTACAAATGCAGAAGACAGTGGGGAAACACACTGCATTACTTCGCGCCGAAAATGTCCCTGTTCATGTGACCAACCTCGTCCTGATGGCCATAGCCGCGCGCCTCCCACTTAGTGGTTACCAGGCGGGGCGCGCGGCCACAGTAAGCTGGCGTCAAGTGCCTTGCAACGCCCTTCAACATTACGTCTTGAAACGACTGCATGGCGCGGCATGGGCAGCAGCAGCTGCAACTGTTATATCCGTTATGAGGACACTGCTGCACCCGCATTGGAGGAATGCGTAAGCATCGACGCCTCCTCGCCCATCTTTGCATATCTTTTCCCTTGTTTGCCTAAATTAATAAGCTTCCATCATTGCCCATTTTGGGTTTTGAAACTTGGCGCCACGCTTCGTTTTCAAATTTGGCGGCAGGCTTCGCACAGTCCACACTTCCGGTTTTTCAAAATAGGCACCACGCTATAGCTCCGCCCACTTCCGATATTTTCTAATTTGGCGCCACTTTCGCTCCGACCCCGGCCTCTTTGTGGGCATTTTTGGATGTAATCAACTATTACCCTACATGCACCTCATGATTTCCGCTATGAGATTTTCGGATCCTCTATTTAATGCAACCACTCTTTTTCTTACAACTCAAGTCGTTCGAACTTTATCGTGATGACAAGCTCGTGGTAACACGAAACCGCGAACACAGCCAAACAAAACATACCCATTAATAAAGCAAGCAGCAGCGAAGTGACACATGATTCGCGCTACGAGAGCGTCAAGGATGTGCCGAGGCGAAGCGTCCAAGTCTGAACGCTACACGTACGCCGGAGCGCACGAGGCACCGTTTCGTCCGCGTCGCGCCAGCGTCCGGTCTACCGGCGTTGTCGCTCGGCGGCCGCGGGAGATGACGACCAAACACGTGACGGCATTGGGACGCCAACCAGAGGAGGATTTCCGGAGATCATGGATAAAGCCACTCAATTATCCTCAGTCCGTAGCTACTGCGTGGGCAAGGGGGACAATAGCACGCGGACTGCAGGGACTGTGGTGCCGTCAAAGATATGTGGATTCATCTGCAAGTCGCTGCCAACGCGCGGCTAGAGATTAGTTTTCCCCAATCTTCACCTGCGAGGTATTTCCGGTGCCGACGCTGACACGTGGCCTAGCCAGATATCTGTGACTCCCTACGTCGGCTAGCTCTACGCGCCGGAATTGCGACGCCGAGGACGCCAATAGCCTAAACGCTGACGCGACGCCGAACAAACGCTGCCTTGTGGTTCGGACTTTAAACGTGTGGCGGGTCGAACTAAAGCCAAACGAAATTGGAAAGCTGCACTGTATGACACTAACCTGCCGGAGCAGCAAGGGATGATTCGGAGGGCACTCACTAGAGCGCATGCTTACGGCAAATATGAATGCTTATGTGTGTGCGTTCCATCAACGCAAGCAGACCCCTCACCAGCGTCGCAACACAGCTTTTGTATGTCTGTTCCTCTCTCGATGAGGGCGGTCGAGGTAAAAACGCCGCACGATAATATGCTTAAGTGCGTTCCAGTACACTTTTCACCCTACAAAGCTCTGGTAACTCCGCCAGAGCGACAAAGCAATATTCACCATATCATGTGAGTCACCACCACTAAAATCAAATACAGCAAGTTCAAAAGCAATGCTGAAAAACTAGCGCCCAGTCTGCTCGACCATAATTGTAATCATCATTGTGTTCACTTGCACCCGCCGTGAACACAAATGAGTTTTTTTTTTTCAAGTGTTTACTGCCTCGGCGTGGTTTTTCCTGTGCATAACATTTCACAGCAGATTGGCCATAAAGAAATAAAGACCAACACAAAGATGGCAAAGCTTTATCTTGGAGCCCTATATATATCCCGCAAATAAAACAAGCCAGGCAACGCCTGAATGTATTTACAATAAAGTAGTAAGAGCCAAGCTAGCCTAGGTGGAGTGATAGTGATGGGGCACCGGGACATGGAAAGATATGAGATACCCCTGCAGCCAATTTCCGGATTAAAGCAACGAGTTTCGCTGGAGGCGAAATTTTAGAGGCCCGTGCACTGTGCGAAGTCACTGCTCGTTAAAGAAGCCCAGGTGGTCGAAATTGAGCCCTTCATGAGTCGCTTTAGGACGTTAAGCCCCATAAACAAAACCACACTACACCAAACGAAAGTACAAAATTGCCAGTAGCGCCGGCGCGTTCGCTCTCGTCAGTGATCGCTAACGTCAAGCGAGCGTCATGTGCGTTCGCAGACAGACGCTCTCTGCACTTGACCCTCCCGCATGCTTTCCCTCCCCTGTTGATGCATTCGCTCCTGCTCGGTCCTCCTCCACTTTTACACGCCGCGCAGCGGTATACAGGGAGTGGAGGGCTCCGGAATAATTTCGACCACAGGGGTCTTTAACATACACTGATATCGCAGGTGAGCCCTCTAATACGGCACCTCTTTCTTCCTTTCTTTCACTACCTCCTTCAGCCCTTCCCTAACGGTGCGTTTCGGGTGTCCACCGAGATATGTGAGACAGTTACGGCTTCATTTCCTTTCCCCCAAAAAATCAATTTTCATTTTTTAGACTGCGGAGTTTCAGACGCTTGTAACTAACGTTAGCGAGTATTAAAGCGCGTCACCGGTGTGGACAGCCAAGTACAGACGCCGGGCCCCGGCGCAGTGAACAGCGCAGCGACGCATATAGACGCGCTACCTAACGCATAGACGAAGTGCCTCGACTTGCCAGGACATTCGCGATGACAGCACTTAAGGCGCAACGGCACCGTGCAGGAACCTCAGCTAGGGATGCTGCTCGTAAGCAACACGCACAGGTGTGCGTCTCTGCGACGGCGAAGAGGGTTCATTGATAGGACGTCCTTCATCGCGTTCTTGGCTTAAAGCGTTCAAAGTGAGCAAACAGCTCGGCGTCGATAGGCAGCAGGCACGCCAGGACATCGAGGTTGGCTTGGTTTGATTTGTTTTATGGGGACAACATCCCAAAAAGAATCAGGCCTTTAGCCTGACCGTAGCGGAGAGCGCCGGAAACTTCAGCCACCTGTGGTTTTAACGTGCGCTGACATCGCAAACTACCATTATATGTCGCATTTCCGGAGTTCGCGGGTTCGAACCCGACCGCGGCGGCTGCGTTTTTATGGAGGAAAAACGCTAAGGCGCCCGTGTGCTGTGCGATGTCAGTGCACGTTAAAGATCCCCAGGTGGTCGAAATTATTCCGGAGCCCTCCACTACGGGACCTCATTGTTCCTCTCTTCTTTCACTCCCTCCTTTATCCCTTCCCTTACGGCGTGGTTCAGGTGTCCAACGATATATGAGACAGATACTGCGCCATTTCCTTTCCCCCAAAAGCCAATTATTATTATTATTATTTCGATGGAGGCGAAATTCTATAGGCCCGTTCGCGCTAGACGCTCAAAGCATAGATGGGATGTGCGGGAATATCCCAAGGGTCTATCACGCAAAGGTGATGCAATAAAATTGTATCAGCATTTCACAAACACAGCCAACAACAGTGTACAAAAACAACTAGGTGGTGGTAGTGGATTTTTGTTAAATTAGCAATAAAAAGGAAGGAAAACATTTTTGCTTGCCCCGGCATCTGCCACCGATACTGAAGCACCTGAGCTGGGGCAGCGGAAATAAAGGAAAGCAGGCAGAATGGAGAAATGAAATGAAAGAGTAGAGGGGACAGGAAGAGAGTATAAGGGGATAAGTTATATACACAAACTAGATACACAATAAGAAATGTGCCCAGCTTGTGCGCGTGATTTGTTCATGTTGGAGGAATTAAAACACGCGCACAGCACTGTGTTTACTACAACTGGAGTGGGGCGTCCAGTTCAAGGTAGAACTCGCGGAGTGTTCGGTCATTGCGTGTAAATTCCTGACGGAGAACAGACGGGACGCCAAGCCCGTGTGTTCGAGGAATGCACAGAGGCTCATCAAGGTTCGCTCACGAGTGCGCGCACTGCCCTGCGGCCACAATAGCGTCTTGATGGAGTCTGGTAGTATGCCCAACGCCATATAGGCCGCAAGCATATCGAGACGATCAAAATTATTTTTTCGTTCCCCACAAAACTATTCATTTCTTGGCCCTATCCTTCTACTTGTCCCTTCATTGCGCCTTAAATTAAGGTCGCTTGGCTGTAATTTTTGTCGATGCTAATGGATTGTAGAAATCGAATCTCGTATGGCCATTCTGATTAAACGTGCGCCGTCAAAGAAAACGTGTCCACGGACGCTGGCTATTAAACGTGCGCCGTCAAAGAAAACGTGTCCACGGACGCTGGCTATTTAAATGAACCACTCGACATTAATTTCGGGATTTCCATTGAAAATACTTGTATCTGGACAGTGGGCTTTGTAAATCCTCTTAGTCCTTGATGGAATTTATCACCCACACCGGCTCTACTTATCGATGTTCATGGATTTAAAAGTGATGCGTCCGCACCCCGGTTACCGCAAAAACAACTAGCGCTCACATTTTTCGCTTCACGGTTAAGCACTGGTCGCATTTTATCCAAAAAATAATTAAAATAATTTTGCTCCTCGAAATCTAATACGGAAGTCTGCAGAGTCTGCCTTATAGAAAAGCGCTTTTTTCGCTATCCGCAGAACGCTAAGGTATCACATTTTGGTGCGGCTGATCTGGAACAACCTGCAATAAGCTTTTGTTTGTAGGACGACTCTGGCAGGGCTGTTCAACCACGTTCCAAGAAAAAGTTAGGTTCCCGGTGCTGCCACCGCGCAATTATATGTATGGCGTCCTGCAATGTAGTTATACAATATTTCCTTCCTGTAGCCGTGAGCAGTACTATCGAAAAACTAACGCATAAAAATAACAATTAGAACAGGTGCTGACTTACCATTTGCTGGGGCGCAAGTCTCCTCGAAGTTGAAGAGGCTCATCTTCAAGTGTTCCTAATGCAGGCGAACGCTCGAGGCACGGGTCAACACCGAAACGCGTCGCTCGCGAGAAAGAGTTGAAGAGGATGCGTCCACACGTGGGCATTGGCCTGGGATAGGCTTGGACGCTACCAAGACGATTTTCTGAGGGGGGTCGCTTGCGAGAGCATTGGACGCTACCAAGACACGATTCTCTGATAGGGGGGGCAGGCACTGAAACTCGGGACAGCTTGGTGCGTCTGGCGATACAAGTTTGGAACGCACGTGCTGCCAGGTACCAGGCCGGCGTCTGTGGCTCGCGAGTGCGTGCAAAGAGCGCATACCTAGCAAGCGGATTCGGTGCAGGAGTCCCGACAGAGTCAGGGAAGTCTTTGGAACGCCGGAGAGACGCTCGGGCGTCTGTGTGAGCAGCCTCGCTCCCTTCTATTCCCCGGTGTCCGCGCACCCATACCAATTGTTTCTTTCTCTGCACTGAGCTATGTTGAGCGTTTGCAAGAAATTTTGCTGGCAAGCGGCGCTATTCTTCCCTTTATATAATTTCGACAGGCTTTTTGAGAATCAGAAGTTATGTGCGTGGCGTCGGAGTGGCTTCCAGCGCTATCGCCACAGTGAAACTAGTAAAGTTGCGTTTGCCGAAGAAGTCAGAGCATAATAAAATTCATTTAACTGTACTGTGCGATGTCAGTATACGCTATAGAGCCCTAGGTGGTCGAAATTTCCGGTGGTCTTCTCGACGGCGTCGCTAATACCCTGAGCGCTGTGGGATATCAAACCCTCATTGAAAATTCGTTTTTGAGGAAAGGAAATTGCGCAGTATCTGTCTAACATATCGGCGCACACCTGAACCATGGCGTAGGGAATGAATAAAAGAGGGAGTGAAGGAATAAAGAGAGAAAGAGATGCCGTAGTGGAGGGCTCTGGGATAATTTCGACCACCTGGGGATGTTCAAAATGCAGTGACGTTAAAAAAATTTAATGTGGATTAGCCCAGCTCATCCAAGATATACAAAGCGAAAGCGAGATTGAGGCCTCCGGACCCACGGAGCCGGTTGTGCGTCTTTCCTTTCGTGAAAACGAACGGTCTTTGCAAAGATGTCAATGCCAATTAACTATAAGAACGCCATCGGCTCACTTGTTTTGTTTGGTTTTTGAGGAAAGGAAATGGTACAGTAACCATCTCACATATCTCGGTGGACACCCGAACAGCGTTGTAAAGGATGGGATAACGGTGGAAGGGAAAGAGGAAAGACAAAAGAGAAAATTGAAATTTTGATTTTGAGGAAAGGCGCGGCGCTACGCAACTTCGGAACGCCTGTGGCTCGGTGCTACTAGGGGCGCATACGCCGTCGTGACTAGGTAGCGAGAGAGAGAGAGGAAGATGACGCAAGCGCGCGGCAGTGGCCACCTGCGTCGCGCGTGACGTCACGCGCGGCAGCGGCGAAAGGTCAGGCGACAGAGTCGGCGGCGGCCACCTGCACCGTGCGTGACGTCACTCGTGCTCCGACATACGCCGGCTCGCGCGAAGCGTAGTGTTGAATGGCGTAGTGAAGCTTTTCGCTTCAATATCCCGCCGAACGCGTCGGCGGTGAAGCGCACTTGGAGTTTAGAGGGTCTTGCTTCGGCCGACGTGACGTCACCGTGCAGCGCTCGCGGGTTAAGCCGGAATATAAACGCGCCTTAACAGAGTCCGCGGTTAACAGCTAACCAACGTATTTGGCGGCGGCATTTTTAAGAGCCACTGAAATCCCCCGCTCACTCACTGAATAAAAAAATGGCCTGGCTTAGCTAAGGTTAAGCCTAGGAATCGAAGCATAATAGATTTGTGAAAGGGTATAGCCTGGTGACACTTGGTTATCCCTTGGAATCCATCAGTTTGGCATCAAGGGACCAATAGTGAATGTGCCGGTGGCCATTTACACCACGCGAGTTGAGCCCCGTTTATCCACAGCTGGCGTGACGTCAGACCACGTGCTCGGCTGCAGCGCCCCTAGCGGGAGGAGCGGGAGTTAGCCTTGGTGGTCGCGGCCGCTCGAGTTGAGCCCCGTCTCTCCTCAGCTGGCGTGACGTCAGACCACGTGCTCGGCTGCAGCGCCCCTAGCGGGAGGAGCGGGAGTTAGCCTTGGTGGTTGCGGCCGCGCGAGTTGAGCCCCGTCTCTCCTCAGCTGTCGTGACGTCAGACCACGTGCCACGTGAGGTCAATGGTGGTCGCGGCCGCGGCAGGCTGGGCTATGGTTGAGCTAAGTAGTGTCCCTATTATGCTTCGCATAAAAAACAAAAGTTATGTTGAGGCTCGAAATAGAACCATTTCCTTTGGCATTTGGGGCGGAGACGCTACCACGGCACCACGGCGACACTTTTTTATGCGAAGCATATTAACGTAGGTTTCGGGCTTCGCGCGACGCCCGGCGGTGGCCAACATTGACCCTGAAATGGGGTCACGTGACATGACGTCACGTGATGACGTCACACAGGCTGCAGATGGGGCCTCATATCGCGCCGTCAGTCACCTCCCGGCGGTGGCCACCATTGACCTTCAAGTGACCTTCAAGTAGGTCACGTGACATGACGTCACGTGATGACGTCACACCGGCTGCAGATGGGGCCTCATATCGCGCCGTCTGTCGCCTCCCGGCGGTGGCCACCACGCTTCGGTTCGCGCCGTCGCGCGCGACGCGGCGGCGGCGCTACCATCGCTGCATCACGTGATATGTGACGTCACGCCAGGGATGAAGCGGCGCGCGCCTGCCGTCGCGTCAGTCTCTGTGCCCGCAACCGCGCCAGCGTCTTTGCGCCGGGCGTGTATGCGGTCAAGATGCCTCCAAACGCTAAGGACGTTAATAATAGGAATACAAAACGAAGGCTGCAGCGTGCTACGGAACATGCTTCGCATCCACTGGGCTTAACCTTGATAAGGCTCCAATTTTTTTTTATTGCATGGAAATCGTGCCGGAAAGAAAAGTCGTAGCACGCTTACGCCACAAAACACCAGGCCACCTTACCCCTGCATGACCCCTCTTTCCAAAACATCAAAAGTCTGGGAGGCACACACATGAATCCAGATAGGGGAGCCAGCTAGGCGGCCCTTCCAGGGCAGCATATACACACCGCACCAAAGCGCATTGTTCACTAAACAAAGATTTCGACGACCGTGGTGACTCAGCGTGGCGGTCCATCATGCGGCTCTTCCAGAGACTAAATAGTTTTTGTGGAAAGGAAATGGCGCAGTATCTGTCTCATATATCGGCGGACACCTGAAGCGCGCCGTAAGGGAAGGGATAAAGGAGGGAGTGAAAAAAGAAAGAGGGGCCGTAGTGGAGGGCTCCGGAATAATTTCGACCACCTGGGGATCTTTAACGTGCACTGACATCGCACACCACACGGGCGCCTTAGCGTTTTTCCTCTAAAAAAAGGCAGCCGCCGCGGCCGGGATCGAACGCGGGTACTTCTGATCAGCAGTCGATCGCGCTAACCACTGAGCCAACTCGGCGGGTGGGTGAAAAAAATACAGGAAAAAATGCATAAAAGTACAGAAACGATATGCTCGCCCACGGGACGGCTCGATCCTCCAGCCTTTCGGTTAACAGCCGAACGTCTACCCGCTTGCGCCACGCAGGCTGGGCGTCAGCAGAGGAGAACTCGACTGTAGAAGTGTATCATACTGACGAATTTTGATCGTTTATTTTTGAAGTGGAGAAAGTGGTGACGCAAGAAACGGCAAAAGAAGCACAGGACGTGAGCTTCCTCATTTTTGAAGAGTTGGATAAGGCAGAGCAGAAGAAGGAAAACAAACTGCGAAACATGAGCAGAAGACAAGCGCTCACCCGAAAAATTGAGAGAGGGAGGGGGAAAGAAAAGAAGTAGAAAAAAGACATGCTTGCCCCCGGAAGGGCTACAACCCGCAACCTTTCGGTTAAAAGCCGGACGCGCTAGCCGATTGCGCCGCGGAGGCTGATTTTTCCGTTTCTGCATGAAAAGGGTGCCGAAAAGAAAAATGTAAGCATGCTTACGCCACAAAACACCAGGTCACCATACCTCTGCATGACCCAAACTTTCAAAACATGAAAATTCTTTGAAGCACACACATGCATCCAGATAGGGGAGCCAGCTAGGCGGCCCTTCCAGGGCAGCATATACACACCGCACCAAAGCGCATTGTTCACGAAACAAAAATTTCGACGACCGTGGTGACTCAGCGTGGCGGTCCATCATGCGGCTTTTCCAGAGTAATAATAATAATAATTGGTATTGGGGGCAAAGGAAATGGCGCAGTATCTGTCTCATATATCGTTGGACACCTGAACCGCGCCGTTAGGGAAGGGATAAAGGAGGGAGTGAAAGAAGAAAGGCAGAAAGAAGTGCCGTAGTGGAGGGCTCCGGAATAATTTCGACCACCTGGGGATCTTTAACGTGCACTGACATCGCACAGCACACGAGCGCCTTAGCGTTTTTACTCCATAAAAATGCAGCCGCCGCGGTCGCGTTCGAACCCGGGAACTCCGGATCAGTAGTCGAGCGCCTTAACCACAGAGCCACCGTGGCGGGTGCTCTTCCAGAGACTAAATAGATTTTGTGGAAAGGAAATGGCGCAGTATCTGTTTCATATATCGGCGGACACCTGAAGCGCGCCGTAAGGGAAAGGATAAAGGAGGGAGTGAAAAAAAAGAGGGGCCGTAGTGGAGGGCTCCGGAATAATTTCGACCACCTGTGGATCTTTAACGTGCACTGACATCGCACACCACACGGGCGCCTTAGCGTTTTTCCTCTATAAAAAAGCAGCAGCCGCGGCCGGGATCGAACGCGGGTACTTCTGATCAGCAGTCGATCGCGCTAACCACTGAGCCAACTCGGCGGGTGGGTGAAAAAAATACAGAAGAAAATGCATAAAAATACAGAAACGATATGCTCGCCCACGGGACGGCTCGATCCTCCAGCCTTTCAGTTAACAGCCGAACGTCTACCCGCTTGCGCCACGCAGGCTGGGCGTCAGCAGAGGAGAACGCGACTGTAGAAGTGTATCATACTGACGAATTTTGATCGTTTATTTTTGAAGTGGAGAAAGTGGTGACGCAAAAAACGGCAAAAGAAGCACAGGACGTGAGCTTCCTCATTTTTGAAGAGTTGGATAAGCCAGAGCAGGAGAAGGAAAACAAACCACGAAACATGAACAGAAGACAAGCGCTCACCCGAAAAATTGAGTGAGGGAGGGGGAAAGAAAAGAAGTAGAAAAAAGACATGCTTGCCCCCGGAAGGGCTACAACCCGCAACCTTTCGGTTAAAAGCCAGACGCGCTAGCCGATTGCGCCGCGGGGGCTGATTTTTCCGTTTCTGCATGAAAAGAGTGCCGAAAAGAAAAATGTAAGCATGCTTACGCCACAAAACACCGGGCCACCATACCTCTGCATTACCCAAACTTTCAAAACATGAAAATTCTTTGAAGCACACACATGCATCCAGATAGGGGAGCCAGCTAGGCGGCTCTTGCAGTGCAGAAAATACTCCCCGCACCAAAGCCCATTGTTTACGAAACAAACATTTCGACGACCGTGGTGATGTTGCGTGGTGGTCCAACATGCGGCTCTTCCAAAGAGTAAAATAGTCCCAGCAACATAAATAGATCATATGGCACAGAACAGTTTTTCTCCACAGGCAATAAACGGATACTGCGAGGTGTCATATCAAAGTCCTGAACTGGTCGTTTAAATATGTCCCAGAAGAACACAGCATCAATGCACAGAATAAAACAATGGTCAATTGTCTCTGGTGTACTGCACAGGTGGTATTCACTCTCCATGGCGGAAGCATCTCCTTAGCATGAAGCCGTGCCTTCACAGGCAGGGTAGATGTCTGCAGTTTAAAGAAGAATGTTTTTGGCACCAGAAGAAATGCACATTCGGATAACACGTTTTAAAACACTGGTGTCAGGGAACGCCATAAAAGGTTGCCGACACAACGGTACAGAAAAAAATATTATGAAAGTGCCAGAGTATCTCCCTTCTGGAGAGGCTATGCAGGTAGTCTAAAGAAAAGCGCACAGTGTGGAAATTGAAGGGGTAGGCAACTTTCTTAAGGAATCCCCATAAAGACCCCTCACGAGTGTGACCACTTGGTGCGAATAGGAAAGCCAAATAAGCAGTAAGACGCCTAATAAGCACTGCTACTAAACAAAGGATGATTTGCCAATTTGAAAAAGAAAAAAAAACGCCAAACAAGCTGATGCACGAATAAGTGAACAAGGCCAAATCTACCAGACTCTAGAGAAAGAAACAGGTTATCGCGACGCATGGCTTCCCAGTGGGAACGCCATACGAATGTAAAAAGTATTCTACGCATCACATGCCGTTTCTTCCTTGCACAATGAAGAACCTGCAGCACATAGCCAAGTTTTGCAAATAAAAAAAATGTTGCAGACTTGAGCCCGAGCAAACACTGACAATTCCCTACCCATCCAAGCCGGGGTTGGTCGCCTCATGGTGATTATCTGTGAATCCCAGTAGGCTCAACTGCTGTGACTTTGGTGAAGAGGAACCCCTAGGTTGGGAAGGTTCCCGCAATACTAGCTTATGCAACCATAATGAATTGGCGTTGAGCCCCAATTACCTAATCAAAACCCTTTGGATTTATCTAAATTAAAAGCCGCACCTGATACCTCGCAAAACTGTTCAGTCAAATGTAATGCCTCAAGCACACTGTTTCTATCAGAACAAAAGAGGGAAGCATCATCTGCAAAGGCTGAAATCTTAATTACACATTGCACCAGGGAGAAACCATGGATAGTTCCGCTCAACTATATCCTCAACAATATCCCTCAACTGTTTTATACCGACTTGTATTGTGCTTTTCAGAATTAATATAGCATGCCCAGAATAGAAAGTGGGGAGAAAAAAACGAGCATCGTAAGAAGCCTGGAAAACCTCCATAAAGACAGGCGCTAGGCAAGTGGAAAATGTTTCATTGCACTCGTTAACAATGCCATCTGGCCCTGGAGATTTCTGAGCCGTCAGGTCAGGAATGGCAGATTTATTTTCGTCCAAAGTGATGGACCCCTCCTCTACAGCACGCTGCTTATCGTCAAGTCGGGGTAACGCTTCGAATAAGTGACAGTAATCTGATATCACAGTTGTGCCTGCACAATGAACAAACAGTTTGCGATAATATTCAAAGAAAGCCTTAATAATGCCAGGACCATCGCTGTATCTGCAGCCACCATACTGAATTTCCAATATTTCTTTAGCTAGAGCAGTCTGCCTTTCATTACTCAGGGCCCTATGAGATGGTTGCTCTTCCAGAAATCTACGGGCCCTAGATCTAATCAAGACCCGTTTGTATCTCGGTTTCACACTGCTGAAGCTCTGCTTTTACGGCTGCGATATCTTCTACATAGGCACTTGCGCTAATCCGCTCTAACTCATGCAGCTCAACCAAAGTACGACCGAGCTCCCGAAGATGATGTCTCTTCAAAAACGCGATTCTTTCTAAGGCTTCAATAGCAATGTTTTTTTTTGTTGAAATTAATCCCATTTTTGCCAAACAGAGAGATCACCGCGTGACCACGTGTCCTTAAAGCAAGTAGCACTCCGCCATGACGGCACAAGATCTAGCCATGAATAAAGGCGCATCTAGTGAATGCACTCTTGCGATGCAGAAGCCTTCGCGCTTTCGCTACGTATATCCTGGCCTAACAGAGCTAGGCCATCAGCAATTTTTTTTAATCCGCTAGAACTTATATTGGACATTCTCCGCATTTTTCTATTGTGTGTATGATTGTCTGTTTGTCTGAATACGGTTTTATGGCAGGCTGCTTACCTGCCCACCGGGGGGTGGGTAACCTCCCCCGTTATATTCGGTGGGCAAGTAAGGAGCCGCAGCCTGCCCACCGCTTCAGGAGGCGGCTCAATGAATCTCAAGAGGCTGAACGGGAAGACCAACCTGGATCGCAACCCAAGTCCCAACGATGGCAGCACCTGCCACAGAAGGGGAGTGGCTCATTGCTTTGGTCGGTGCACCCCTGCGCCAGGAGCGGCAGGAAAACTGCGATTGATCTATGACTGAAGAACGACGAATTTCGCATATATGACCATTAATGCATTGTCGCTATCCGAACAACTGCCATCCGTCAACATTGCATCTCATCACCGGAACTGAAATGAAAGCAGAACTGCTAGCGCACTAAACTTGCCTGTGTGTTAGCATATTAGTGCGCTATTGTTTATCGCATTTAGCTGCTGCCCATTAATCCATTATCGCTATCCGAAGAACTGCCATCCGTGAACATTGCATAACATCGCCGGAACTGAAATGAAAGATGAACTGCTAGCGCACTAAACTTGCCTTTGGCAACGACCCAAATCAACAATCATTTTTTGGGAAATCTCGATTGTTATGCTTATTAGTGCGCTATTATTTATCGCAATTAGCCGCTGTCTGTCTGTCCGCTTGGAGCCAGTATTGTGGCAGCTGCTTACATCCCTGCAATTGGTTTGCAACCTGCCCAAGTGTATATATATATATATATATATATATATATATATATATATATATATATATATCTGAGTTGGTATAGCACCGGACACGATAAGGTCGTTGGTTCGGATCCCACCGGCGGCATGATGGTTTTTCCTGCTGCTTTGTAAGTAATTTTCTTTAAGCGATAGATTAGTCTAAGTATCATTATCCCAGTGATAAGCACAACAATTAAAAGACATTACACATTCCCCTATCCACCTTGGATTCGATTACCGTTTTCATAAGTTTGTATTTCAGGGGTGCATATATATGCACGCACACTTTCGTTCCGCTATATATACTCCGATAACAAGGCGCACCCGTACGGGGACAGTTGTGTACCGAATTTGGTAAGCAAATAAAACCCTACGGGGTGTGATATAGAAAATAAACCACAATTAAATAATAGATAAGCATTGTATACATGCAATTACTAATTGAAGCGTTAGCATATCGCATCGCAAGCCGAATTCAAGGCCCACCTTGACCCCTCCAAACAAAGCAAATTCCGTTTTGGATATATCTTGAGAAGGTGCAACTCACAATGGGTAGACGTGTGTCTTAATTTCTCTGATAGATAGCGCTAGGCGGCGATCGCTCCGCTAGGTGGAAAAGTCATGTTATTTTTTTTTTTGAACTGCTCAGTGTTTTCTTCACAGGACGCGCTGGATGCGGAATTTTTACGCATGGCCAATAAAGCTGACGCTCGTTATTTCAATGTGTTCCAAATGATGGCGACTTTTTTTCTTCTTACGTACTGACGCCGAGAATGTGGCTCGGCGTTAAGAGGTGCAAAATGTGCGCCTAAGGCCCGTTTCACATGCTGCGACTAGAACAAAACTAGTGGGCCTAGCCTGTGAGGCCGCAGTGCGATTTTCGGCCAATGCTTTCACATACAAGGCGTAAGCAGTGAATTCGGTCGGAGGGACAGGCAAGGTAGCTTTATGTTCGCATCGGCAACCCATGACTAAACGCTGCACGAAATATGTTGACGTTATGACCAGCGTATTTTCAGATGCGAGGCATTATTTCTTATGTTTTGATTAGAGCAAATAGTTTTGCTTTTGCCGCGGCCACAACTCCCACGTGACCGCACGTCGCACGCCGTCTCGGCGCTCCCCATTAGTTGTAGAGCGAACATGCCGACGCTGCGACTTTATGCCAACCGGATGGAACTAGATCGCAAGCCGTCTGCGACAAGACCGACGGCAATCCCTAGTTGCAGACCGAGAGAATTCGCACTGCCGCCGGCGAAAATCGCATGTATGTGAAACGGGCCTTAGATTGGGCTAGAACGACGCGCCTATGTGTACTTAGACACAAGTGATATTTGTATCGCCATGGATATCGAACTCCTTTCTGTAATCGTTCGTTCACCAAGAGTTATAGAACCCGTAAAGGTGCGCTACACTTTGAGCGTAACCACTCCTTAACTACACATTTATAAACATTCATATATTACTGTAGATGCATAGCAGAATTGCGATACAACAACACCATTGTCTGTTAAATCAGCTGTTATGCACAGCCACTAAAAGGAAAAATTCTGAGGACACCTCCGCTCGGGGGACACCCAAGGATAACCTAATTTTATTTCAGGATCCAACCCACCACTTTCGCCTTGAACGAAGGAAACTTCCGCTCCGCACAACAGGCTCGACAAAGAGCAAGAAATGACCTGAAGAAGACTCCAAACAAATTCCTTCCTTTACGCGGTAGTTCTGTCCCATATGTATGTGTTCCCGAGTCATTTTTCTCCCGCATGCCCATTGTGCCATGAGGGAGCTACCCTATACCATATACTCTGGGAATGCAAGGAGGACCCCTCCACTCCAGAATTCGGACAACTCGTGCTTCCAGTCGGCCGGGAGATCATGCATGCTGCGCAGCTCGGACCCCTACATACAAGATCGGATCCTCAAGTGTGCCTTTGAGGTCCCTAGCAGGCTTAACCTGGTGACCATCTACTAGGGCAATGTAACTCGACCCAGCATAACTATCCCGCCAAATAAAAGTTTCCTCCCTCTCTCTCTCTCACAGGGCACTTAAATCCGCTTGCATGAAGGAATGCGAAAGCATGTGTTTGATCTTGATTTTCTTTCTGGTTTGGTAATTGGTAATTGGTTTTTGGGGAAACGAAATGGGGAAGTATCTGTTATATCGTTGGACACCTGAACCGCGCCGTAAGGGAAGGGATAACGGACGGAGTGAAAGAAGAAAGAAAGAGGTGCCGAGTGAAGGCTCCGGAATAATTTCGGCCACATGGGGACGTTTAATGTGCACTGACATCGCACAGCACACGGGCGCCTTAGCGTTTTGCCTCCATAAAAAGCAGCCGCCGCGGTCGGGTTCGAACCCGGAACTCCAGATCAGTAGCCGAGTGCCGTAACCACTGAGCCACCGCAGTGGGTTTCTTTCTTGTTCATAACGTGAAGTGCGGCGTTTCGATATTTCCAGTTACAACTTACTACAGACTTCATTATTTCCGGTTACGATATACTACAGCAAATCCACATTTCCGTTTGCAACATGCTACAACGCTCGACATTTCCGGTTACCACATTCTACACTTCGTAGTTTTCACGACATATTACACCACTTCGTCATTTCCGATGACGTCACAATTTTAATACGAAATTTGCTCTTTGAGGAAAGGAAAGGGCACTGTAGAGCTCATATACCGTCATCTCGGTGGACACCTCAAACGCGCCTTCAAGGAAAAGTCTCAAAGTAGCCCGTGTGGCAAACTAGCCTCGAAGTTGACTAAACCATCTAAGCTGTATGAAGAGAAATGCTATGGCACTACCCAGAACACTGTAGGACTAACGGTTGCTCAATATTAAAGTGCGTTCACAGGTGTCAAACTGCTAACAATGGAGAGCCTTACACACACGCTGCAGCGTCAAACACCCCTCTGTGCTGTGCAGCACCTGGCCAGAGCCGTAATACACGAGGACCATCACTTTGTGTACACCGACGGCTCAGTGGCCTGCGACAGCTGCTCCCTTGCAGCGGCGGCTACCATCCCCGCCCTGCGACTGCACAGCCAGCAACACGCAACCTTCGTGGGCTCCTCCACCATGGTGGAGTTGATGGGGATCCGGCTCGGGCTGGACCTGCTGCTCACCCTCGGCCCTCCGCCGCACAGGGGTGCTCTGGTGTGCGCCTCCCGCCTCGCCCTCAGCCGCCTGCAATCTAACGGCCACGGTACCCCACTAGTGCGGGAAATTCGCTCGCGCATCGAGCGCAACGCGCGGAGGGTATGTGCCGTGCGTGCACAGTGGATGCCTTGTCACTGCGGCATCGCCGGCAACGAGAAAGCTGACGACCTCGCGACCGCTGCACACCAACCGCCTGCCAGCTATCTGACCCTTGCGCTGGAGGACGACGTGCGTGCGGCCCTCCACGACCTTCTCCGAAAGCAGCACCCCGACCCACGCATTGCAGGAGGTGAGCGCATCGACAGTATCAGCGGCTGTTGCGCACTTAGACGGTCACAACGTGCAATGATCCTCCTCGCGCGCATTGGCTGCGTGTGGCCCGGGGAACGACGGGAGCGTCACGAAATTGCGACGAGTGATGTGTGTGACGTATGCGATGCAGTGCAAACACTAGAACATCTGCTCCTTCACTGTGCCGCGTTCGCCGATGCTCGTCGCGATATGCTCGCGGCCTATAGGGCGCAGGGCATACTACCAGACTCCATCAAGACGCTATTGTGGCCGCAGGGCAGAGCGCGCACTCGTGAGAGAACTTTGGTGAGCCTCTGTGCATTCCTCGAACACACGGGCTTGACGTCCTGTCTGTTTGCCGTCAGGTAGTTACACGCAGTGACCGAACGCTCCGCGAGTTCTACCTTGAACGATTAATAACTGGACGCCCCACTCCAGTTGTAGCCAACACTGTGCTGTGCGCGTCTGTTTTAATTCCTCTAAAATAAACTAATCACGGGCACAACCTGTACACATTTCTTATTGTGTAAATAGTTTTTGTATACATTGGTTCTCCACCTATACTCTCTTCCTGTCCCTTCACCTCTTTGATTTCATTACTCCATTCTGCCTGCTATCGTTTACTTCCGCTGCCCCAGCTCGGGTGCTTTAGTATCGAAGGCAGATGCCGGGGATAGCAAAAACTTTTCCTTCCTTTTTACCTTCATTTAAATAAAAACCACTACCACCAATGGGCTTCAAAAAGCGTAGCGCATCAAAAAATGCAGTACAGTGGTAGTGGGTGGCAAAGGCTTCCAGACGTGAGCCGTTGGCTTTTGATGCGTGTGAGAACGTAGCACGTGTGGAAGCCATCACCTCACGCTTGGATGGAAATCGGGAGATGAAAAACGAACAGAAAACGGCGCAGTTGCACAAGGTGGTCATTCAAAAATCCATAGCCCGTATTTATATTGACTGTTTTCAAGCTGTTCCGCCAAACAGCTCAGTTAGCCGACTAAAGTGTTGCTTAGTTGTGATTCAGCGATGCCACTACACTGACATGCCCAACGTAATTAGATCACGTAGTTAAAGAGAAGTACGCTCATAACAAGCGCACATTTTCATGTTTTCTAGCAAAACATGAAGAAGCGGCTGCAGTATGAAGTTCGATTTCGATAACACTCAGTAACAGGTAACACAGAAGTTTTAGGCTCGATTTCGATGGCACTGCACATTCTGTACAAAGAAAAGCGAAAGGGCTGGACAGCGTCCGATAACGCGAGCCGCAATTTAATTATTTTTGTAGCGAAAGAATGCGCAAGTGTCACTAGTCTGTACTGCGCATGCGCCACGCACCGAGCCACAGGTGTTCCGCCGCTGCGGCGCGCATTTCCTCAAAATCATATTGTAGCGATCTTCAGCGTGTCACCCCTTGAGCTCTGTCGCGGCGTCGTGGCCTTGAGCCGGTTGGTCACGTGGTGCGGAGCAGCTGCTGCTGCCGGCGGCACCGCGAGCCAGAGTAACCGAGCTGCAACAGTTGTGCGCATGCGCCGTGTTGAGTGGAGAGGGGAAGAGAGTGAATACACGTCCAGGGACGAATATGAAGAAGAAACGCCCAGCGAAACGGAGCGGCGAAAGACTGACTTTGCAATTCGACTGAGCGAGTACCAATCGGCCAGATGTAGCTCGCGAAAATCTGGCTCTTCTAAACATCGGGGAACGCATATACAACTACACTGCCAATTTCATTTGGTTAACCCCGTACCAAAGCCTGGAAACGATCCTTCTATCATTTCCAGCCTCAGACCAAATGCTCTCACTTCAACCGTCTGCAAGTTGATTGAGCGACTAATCAACAATAGGATTCAATATTACCTGGAATACGCTACAACTTGGTACCACTCTGCTCAAACTGGCCTTCGTCCCAATTTGAGTACACAACATTGCTTGTTGCTGCTTCAGCGAGTGATTAAACGATCTTCCTGACACCTCGTGCCTGATTAAATCCTCGCGGTCGACATGAGAGAAGCTTCTGACAACGTCGATCAAAATGTCATCTTTGCGGGGCTGAAGTCAAGACGGGCCGATCCGCAGACTGGCACACGTTGTCTCGCTGGTCAAGGCAGGGCGAGTGGTGTTCTCTCGGGAGTCGAACGGGCGCGCTTCTCGGAAGTTTGAACGACGGCTCGGGCTAACAGACAGCGGTTGCAGCTCCTCATTTATAGGCGCGGTCCGCGTCTGTTTGTTCTTCGCGTCAGGGCAGGCGCGCACGTACACGCAGCTTCATCTGCACAAACTCCTTCTCCTTCTTGTGCCGGGCGCGCGACCCCATTGGTCGAGCGGGGAAACCACCTTCTAGGTCATTCGCGGCACGCTGAGTCATTGGCGCCGGAGCGAAGGGGGGAGGGAATCACTTTGATGCGCACAAGATTACCCCCTTCCGTCGACAACGAGCAAAGACTTCTCCAACATTCGAGAAGCGAAGCCGCTCGTGTCTCTATTTACTTTGGCGCCCCGACGGCGAGCTGAGTGAAAAGCACCGTGCGCTCCGGGGGGTTCTTTCCCGCTGTTTTTTTGTTTTACTTTACCGCGCGCGGGCGCGATTGCTTTGGCACAGCGCCGGTTTTTTTCGAACATACGCCGAATTTTGTGACACTGCCCCTTCCTTTAAGAATACTGTGCAACAATATTCACAAAACACAAAATTCGTACGCACACGGTTGCTCTCACAATCTATTTTGCGGACACCAGAATACATACATTCAATCATGTTCTTACATACATGGCACTTGACAATAGTCACAATGTACTTCAACACATACCGCAACTCGCAACACATTAACTCAACACAAACAGGGGGCATTCAAGTTCGAGGCATGCCTGCGCTTGTACTTCCAGATACATTTCCTACTTGCGCTTTCGTAATGTGCGCGTGAGGACCTCCACAATTCCCAAGAGTCTCTTCGACTTGCGGGTCTTTTTCCCGGTCAAACTGGGCTTCTGTTTCGCCCCACCTGAACCATGTAGATGAATGTGCTGACTCGGAAAGGAATTGTGCGCTTAGGTTTGCACACACAAACAAGGCAATCGATGGATTCCAGGGCACCTGCGTCAAAACACACGGACACAGAATATTGACCGGTGTGAATGCACGCTTGGTCACATTCCGGAATTTTCCTGTGCGATCGAAATGCATCTGAAGTAATGTGTACAACAGCACAATGAACATGTCCACCGCCTGCGCTAAGCTGAACCTAGCCGGAGTTTCAGACACATTGTCCTCTTGGGCTGTCCTTTCGCGTTTCGCTGCTTCCACGTGACCATTCCGCGGCCTTTCTTTCGGCTTCGCACAGCTTTCTGCTGCAGTGCCCGTCCCTTCCTGCGGAAACGTTTTTCTTCCTCGGAATGTTCATCCGCGGGACCCTTCCGTTCTTCGTGGTTGACTGTCTGCCTCACTGCTCCTTTGCTTGAGCTAGCACGTTCGCGCTTCCTTCGCCATTTTTTAGCTTGGCGATCACTGCGATGTTCCGACGAGCAGGATTCGAACTTCTCCGTCTCGTGGCTACTTTCTGGGCCCTTTGGAAATTTAGCCCCCTTTATGTTGCCCAATATGAGGTCGTATATGGGGCGCTCCATGCACAGTGCAGTTAGTTTCCCGCTGTAGCAGGGAGTCTGCACATGTACTTAAGCCTCCGGCAAACTCTGAAATGCGCCGTCCACTAGCCCCACAAGGCTCTTCGTTCCAGTGAGATCCTTACCTCTCACTAATTTTTGTCTTATTAGTACAGCGCTGCTTCCCGTGTCTCGCAACACTGTAATTGTTTTTTCTCCTACCTTACATTTCCGGACACATTCTGTTCATTTTGGCTTCCGGAGCGCGTTCGCAACGGCGTTAAAGACTGGTACCTTCTTGCCGTTCTTCAGTTCTACTAAGCCATTTTCATCTTCCTCCAGGTGGTCATCTGAGGAGGCTCGTACGCACGATACGTGGGGAATGGGTTTGCTTGAGTTCGGACAAGCAGCGACCCTGTGCCCCCTCTGGCCGCACTTAAAACAAGCTATTGGGCTACTGTTCGTAGCGCTGTTGCGGCAATTAGGCGCGTAGTGGCCTGACTTGTTGCAGAGGTAGCACTTTGGTGGAGCCTTTGGGCTAAATCGGGCATCACGGCTGTCGGTTTTCCCCGTGCTCTCAGAATTCGTATTCTTAATCTTGGCCAGATTCACTCCTCCTTGAGCTTCAAGAAACTGGTCGGCAAGATCTAGCATTTCGGAGAGTGTCTTGGCTTTTCTTTCCTTCAGGTACAGCGACAAGCTCGGGTGACAACTACTCAGGAACTGTTCCTTGATCAGTAGCTCGCGAAGTTCACTGTATTCCTGTGCAATCTTTGAAAGTTCTATCCACCGATAAAAGTAGTGGCTTAATCATGCCGCATACTGGGTTGCCGTTTCGCCATCTGAGGGCTTCCCTGTTCTGAATTTATCTCGGAATCCCTCAGTGGTGAGTCGGAATCGCTTAAGCACGGCGGCCTTTAACTTGCTGTAGCTTGCAGCATCATCTGGAGAAATTCGCCCGAATACGCTTAGAGCTTCCCCGCTGAGACATGGGCTAAGAACTGTAGCACATTCACTTTCTGACCAATTATGACTTCCCGCGATCCCTTCGAATCGCCTGAGAAACGCGTCGAGATCGTCCCTTTTTTCGTCAAATCTGGGAAGTAATCTGCTGGCATCTATCCGCATGCCGCTGCCTTCTTCTCTAGTGCTACGGACTTCCGCTGAATGGTTCGCAGCACGTTGGAGCTCAAGCTTCACGGCAAGCAGTTGTTTTTCGCATTCGAATTCTCTCTTTTTTTCTTTCTCAGCTTCTTCTCGAGCCTCCTGTCTTTCTTTTGCAACCCTCTCTATCTCCTGTTCGGCTTCTTCTCGAGCCCTCTTTCTCTCCTTTTCAGCCTTCTCTCTCTCTCTCCTCGTTCACCCATTTCCGTAGTTCAGCACCGGACATCCCCATCTGGGTGGCAATCTCAGCTAGCTCCTTCAAGCTCATTTTCGGGTACTGAACTTATCAAGACAAACACTACCTCTACACGGTGAACCTCAATAACCACTTCAGCGCGGCACCTCACAATACCGCTCTGCTGCTTAACACTTGTTTACGACCTCTTTGTAAACACCTTCCGACTCTTTCTCCGTTCTCTGCGCTTATAAAGCACTAAGGGTCGTGTCGTGGACGCCAGAATATGTCACCAATTCGCGCACTTTTACGTGCGTTCCCAGACACCCTTAGAGCGTGTGGAGGTAGTGGTCTCGGTCACAGAGGAGATGCCCTCGACTCAGCGTGGCAAGCTCAGGCGGAGACCAGCTACCAAGTGACAAGGGGGTTGGTCATTTTGTGCCCATCTTTCGCCGGTCGCAAGCCAGAGAATGGGTCGGAGCCAAAGGTTCACAGAACAAAACAAAGTTTATACAGCGAAGAGACGATACAGACATTCCACAATCACTCGTACAAAGATTCATTCAAAGAGATTCACAAATACAATGCAACTCGTGCAAAGTAACAATGGAGAGAGATTACAATTTAACAAAATACCAGCACTTAAAGTGCACTAACACACAGAGAGACAAATAAACAAAACACAATTTGTTTACCGGGCACTGCGACAGTCCGATAACCTGAGGAGCACGACGGGCCGATCCGCAGGCTGGCGCATGTTGCCTCGCTGGTCCTTGGCTGGTCGAGTGGTGTTCTTCCGGGAGTCGAGCGGGCGCGCTTCTCGGAAGCATAAACAGCGGCTCGGGCTAACAGATAGCGGTTGCAGCCCCTCATTTATAGGCGCGGTCAGCGCCTGTTTGTTCTTAGCGCCAGGGCAGGCGCGCACATACACGCATAAAGCCTGGCGCTTTGCACTCCAGGTGCGACCCCTTCCGAAGAACATGACTGCAGACACCCATGATGGTCGCCGTCTCGCGCGGGCGGAGGCTATTTCTCAACAATATGGCCACAAGCCAGGTGTCTTCTATGTGGATGCGGCCGGCCCGCACCATGGGGGTTGGTACACAGCGGCCGTCATCCACCAAAACACTACAGTTCAGGGCCTTACTTTCCGTGCCCCAAACATTACATTTGCGGAAGAGATCGCCATTGCACTGGCCGCCGCAGATCCAGAGTCCCGAGTCATTATTACGGACTCCAGGGGCGCCTGCCGCAATATTGAGCAAGGGTACATTCCAGACCGTGCTTTCAAAATTCTCCACGCATGCGATTACACAGGGTTTCCGACCCATCGTACCATCGTGTGGGCTCCGGCTCATGCGGGTCTTGAGGGGAACGAGGCAGCCGACGCTGCCGCCCGCGCGCTTACTCACCGGGCGTCGCCTCATCCGCAGCCTGATCCGGAATTCAATTTCAATCCGGCCATCACCTTTAAAGGGATCACCTCTCTTTATCAAAATTTTCATGGTCTCTATCCCCCTCCCTGTAAAGGCCTCACCAGGGTGGAGGAGCGCTGGCTTCTCCGCCTCTATACCAATACTGTACTGTGCCCGGCAGTACTTAAGCACTTCAATTCTTCTTTCTCGGGCGCGTGCCCACACTGTGAGGAGGAGTTTTCGGACACCTACCAAATGGTGTGGGCATGCCCTTCCAATCCTGCCTACCCACCCCACCTCCACCCCACTCGAGAGGCCTGGGAAGCTGCCCTGCGCGGCTGCTCCGAACTCCATGCCCAACAGGCATTGGTAGCTAGAGCCCGAGCCGCTGCGGAAGCTACAGGGATCCCGGACTAGGGCTCCCTCCTAGTGTTTGTAAGGGACGGGCCCTTCCGGCTCGCCCCATCGACCTCTAACTGTAAATAGAAATAAAAGTTTTCCTCCTCCTCCTCCTCCACATACACGCAGCTTCATCTGCACAAACTCCTTCTTCTTGCGCCGGGCGCGCGACCCTATTGGTCGAGAGCGGAAACCACCTTCTAGAACAATCTAGGTCATTCGCGGCACGCTGAATCATCGACGCTGGAGCGAAGGTGGGGAGGGAATCACTTTGGTGCGCACAAGATTACCCCCCTTCCGTCGACAACGAGCAAAAACTTCTCCAACATTCGAGAAGAATCGACGCCGCGCGTTTCTATATTTACTTTGGCGCCCGACGGCGAGCTGAGTGAAAAGCACCGTGCGCTCCGGGGGTTCTTCCCGGCTGTTTTTTTTTGTTTTACTTTACCGCGCGCGGGCGCGATTGCTCAGGCGCAGCGCCGGTTTTTTTCGGACATGCGCCGAATTTTGTGACAGCGGACGACGTAACAGTGTGGGTCGAGGCCAGTGATATTGAGTCCGTCGACCACATGCAAGCCGAGCTGCAGGCAGCGTTGCTTATCCTGGAGACCTCACTAACAGAGCTGGGCCTTGAACTGGCACCTGACAAGACTGAATGTTTTAGCATTGATGGCAGGACTGGTACTAACCCGTCCCAGCAGTTGCATCTTCTCATGGCAGGCCAGGTGCTCATATCTCATAATGGATCACTCAAGCTTCTCGGTGTGCCCGTCAGCAGCTATAACCGTCCTCTTACTTGGATCAAACGCCTCAAGAGTACCTGGAAGAGCACCCTACACCTCATCGCTCGTATGTCAAACAAGTACGCTGGTGCAAGGCAGGAGGCTTGACAGACGTTGCTTCGTGCGGTAGCAATTGACAAGGTTATCTACGGCGCCCCCTTGTACGCACTGACCACGGAAATCCGCGAAGACCTAGCTCGTCTGCACAGGGCCGCGTTGCGCACCATGACAGGTCTACCATGACTTACGCGCATCACGGCTCTAGAGCAAGCGGTGGTCCTTTCTCCTGTGCACGAAATCATTAAGGAAGCTGTAACTCGGCACGAAACACGCAGAGCTTGCACGAAACAGGGACACGTTTTGGAAAGCTGGGACCGCCAACTATTTTCACCGTTTGATTATGACGGCCGGCCGGCTCCGCCCTGGCTTTGTCCCCATTTCGGTCGCTAGAGACGTACGGCTCCACCCAAAGCACAAACGGCAGCTCAGCTCCACCTAGCTCGACACACAGGCGGTGATAGAGAACGAGATGAGGAGGACATATACGTAGATGCACCCATTAAAGACAGCGCCATATCAATGGCATGGCGCAGCCGTGAGAAGATCAATTTCAACGGCTGCCGTACTATTGCTGCACCCGGTGGGTGCATAACGGAAGGGGAGCGGCCCGTTATATATGGCGCTCTACTGCAGGTGCAAAATGTTCTGGTCGGCAATCAATTGCTACAAACTGACATGTCGCGCAAAATCCGAATACTCTCTGATTCACATGAAGCTGTACGCGAGCTCCACAAACCATTCTCGACCCACCCAATTGCACAGCAGATTGGTTCGATAATACGAACCCTCTCAACACGCAACGTGTGCATCGCCTCGCGTGGATCCCTGGACGCGGGCGATGACGACGGGAACCAGTCCGCTCCCAACGCGGCTCGGGAGAGTGTCACGTTCCCTCCTCAGCTGAAATACCCTGCCGTTACCGACCACCCTGCTGATATGTCCAACAACTTGGCTGTCCTAACGTGCAGGCTACAGCGCGCCAAACAGAGGAGCCGCGCACGACTTACGGCCGTTACGCCACCGGGTTACCTTGATACCTCAGCTGCTCTCACATGGCATGAGCAGATCTGCATTAATAGGATCATCGTCGAAGCCGCCGACCCGCCAAATATCATCCGTAAGTGGCTTACCGGCCCTCGCTGCGGCAGGGGGGCAATACTGACGTTGTGAAATGCCCGTACTGTACTGTGGCTGTACGTGCAGTGCTGACCTGTACCACCTAGTTTGGCATTGTTCAGAGTTCCGCAAGGGACGCGACGACGTTGTCGCCAAGCATGGGTTTCCAACCGATGGCGAGGAATTTCGTGCATTGAGCATAGCCGGAACGAATGGCATCTGGGAAGATATTGGCAAATATGATAACATAAGTGGCCTCTACAAAGCAGTGTAAAGCGTGGCTAGACCAATCATGGTGTCCCTTCATGTTCAATAGACCCCTACTTTTCTCTTCCTTAACAATCCATTTCCCCAACAAGCGGCCTTGAGCCTCTCTTTCTAAATAAACTGCTCATTCATTCATACTTTTCGGGCAGGATAGCACGCATCCACTTTGGTGACAGTCAGTCTCAAGGTACACTTGGGCAGCATAGGGACACCGCAGGGTTCGGTACTTTCCCCTATTCTCTTCAACGTGGCCATGATACGGCTACCGATGAAGCTGGAGGGGATGGTTGGCTTGAACTTCTGCATGCACACGAACGACATCATCATGTAGATGACCCGTTGAAACGACGCGCACATCGAACGTACGCTACAGAAGGCCATAAATGAGGCCGAAAGCCGGAGGGGCTTGCAATGCTCGCCGCAGAAGTCTCGGCTTCTTTTTTATCGACCGCTGCATGAAAGACAAAATAGAACGATCCCTAACATCAAATTACAAGCGCAAGGGGCGGAGATCCCTCATGTTGAAAAAATCAGAATGTTGGCATGATTGTACAAATCAACGCCTATACCAGTGATGCAATAACTAAGACGGAGAAAGGCGCAACACAAACGATGCGCCTCATATGTCGGATTGCCGACAGGAGACATGGCATGAAAGAGCAGAATATCCTGCGGCTGGTACATGCCTTCGTAGTTAGCCGTATCTCGTATGCTGCCTCTGCCTCGATCTTAAAGTTTCAGAAAAGGAAAAGATAGATACAGTTGTAGCCCGCGGGGGTGACAGTGCGGGGCACCGAGCGGCGGTGCGCCGTGCCACGCGTCTACGGAGAGGCCCACGCTGACGCAGGGAGGAGTGGTACTTGAACAGCGTCATCAAGGACCGCCGAAGTTTTAGATTCTGGTCGCAACTTGTGAAACGGCCCGTAGATGGACTTCGGCCCGGCCAATTATGAAATACTGGCTTTTGCTAAAGTTGAGGGCAGCGCCAGCCTACTATAGAAAATTCGATTAATGGCTCCATGGACGTCGCCACATTGCTCGCTGGGCTGTTGTGTGCATCCCACGCTGGCGAGGTGGGAGCAGGATCGGAACCGCTTTGCAACACCCCAGACAGGAGGCGTTTCGACATGTGAAGGCCCCGCATGAGACACCTCTCGAATAAAGTGATATATGTTGATCCCCAAAAGCCATTGCCTTTACTGCCATACTGCCTGGGAGCTTAATGCCGTGCACGCCGGGGTTTTTAACGATGGCACAGTGGTAAGACTAAGCACAGTGCGGACGGCACGGATCAGACGGGACAGCCTTACCTCACGAATGATGGGGGAAGGGAAGGTAACATAACCCCCTCTAGGCGCAGTCTGTGGTTATCCTCGTACGCCGTGCAAACGAGGTGATGGAGGCCAGAAGGGCGCTAAATATGTATCCGCCTTTTACTGTTCCAAGAAAACAAGGGAGACCGCTTGCCAACTGCCTTTGAGTGCAGCAGAAAATTTCACGAGTCAGAAACGACAGTCAGTGAATTTCTCTTCCCCGCACGGAGAGCAGGCCTCATGGTTACTGATAAGGGTTGCTGTCACACCCATCAAGCTCCGAACCACAATGGTTTCAGAAACCTTCTAATCAGCGTTAATAAGTGTGATTCTCCTTCGCTTTTCCAGCCGAGGGGAGCCCGTGTCTCGTTCGGGGATAGAAAACTCGTCAAGCTCGGAAATTGGCAGGGAGATCAAACGCTGGAAGCATCGGCGCAGAACGGAGTTTAAAAGCGAACCCAGTACGTCTCAGGACGCTGAATACAATTTAACCGGTAGCCCATCCCGTAGAGGAGTCGATACTAGTTTCACAGAATCTGAAACACGTTTGACCTCATCTGTAGTTGGAACTGCACATAGCGCACCATCACCTCAGAGGCCAGTTGCTGCAACGTCGTCACTATTTAATGTGCTGCGAAAGCCCCGGCATCTACGGGCGTCTGACTGCGCCATATATCCTCGAAATGGGCAAGTAATCCCGCAAAATTTAAAAACCTGTGAAGCTCACTGCGTTTCATAAGTGGCGAAGGCCTCTAGATTTCTGGAAATAGCCCCGAGAACCGAAGCGGACGGCCGCTAGGGGGCCGTGGCGAGCAGACGTGTGTCACGTCGGTGCTGTCTTTCTGCAGTGATTTCAAATTTATGGCAGAAGTAAGACAGAAGTTACAAACAATGGAACAGCGCGTAGAGATGATAGGGGCAGAAGTCCGCAACCAGCGCAAGCAAAAACTATCGGAAGGCGTCAAGGACAAATTCAACGTCCGCCGCCCAATTCAGGAAACGAGCAACCTAGAAAATTAATCATGGCCGGCGCAACCAAACGCAGCCAAAACAATGATATCTTAGAAATCTGGCAATGGAATTGGAGGGGGTATAAGAAGAAGAAGGGGCTATTACAACAATATATAAACACGCATTTAACACCACCCGACGTAGTAGCGCTACAAAAAACAAACATCACACCATCACTCCAGGGCTACACATGCTACGTAAACCCGGAGGGCAACAAAACAGCAACACTCATTGCCAAACACCTAGTCGCTATAGCACACGACAGCATAGCCGACACGGACGTGGAACATGTCATTACCGAAATTATTCCAAAGAAGAAAAGGCAGGGTAGCAGCACCTTCGTGGTCAACATCTACAGCTCCCCGAAGCAGAAAACTGCCAAAATTTCAAGGACCCTTTCACGGTGTTAGCAGACTAGCACGAGGAAACAAACTAGTTGTGGTGGGAGATTTCAATGCGAAGGACCCAAGCTGGGGGTACAAGGTATCTGACAAAAAGGGGCAAACACATAAAGGAAGCGGCGGAGGTATTGGGATGTCAGCTAGTGACAGACCCCAGCACCCCCACCAGAACCGGGAACAGCGTCAGCATGGACACCTGCCCAGACTTAACCTACGTCAAAAGAATAGGACGGGCGACATGGAAAAACCTCTTTGAAAATTTAGGGAGCGATCACTATATTATTCGCACGCAAATCACATCGGCAAAACTTCAACGCCGAATTGGAACCACGAAAATTACGGACTGGAACGCGTTCAGAGAGGCATGCAAAGAGAGCCAGCGCGAGAGCATAGACTCAATTGAGGCATGGGGGAGCATGCTCAAAGAGAAGCAACGCAAATACACCTAAGAAATAGACAGAACAGAGCAGACACCCGAGGTAGACTCCAGGCTCCTCAAATTATGGGAAGCACGCAGAGGCCTAACCAAATGGTGGAAAAGACAGAGGTGCAATAGGAAACTCAAAATCAAAATAGCAAAAATAACAAAGAAAGCGGAGGCCTACGCGGAACAGTTGGCTTGAACAAATTGGCAGCAGTTCAGCAATTCCCTTAGCGGAACACTGAGTACATCCAAAACATGGCACATACTGAAAGCTTTCCTGGACCCAACGAAAACGAAAAGCGAAAACAACAAGGCCATACATAGACTGGTCTATCAGTTCCAGGGACCGGCCTCGGAGCTCATAAAACAAGTCAAGTATAAATGTTTCGGAGACGACAACCCAGCAGCCTACACGGGCCATTACCAAGGACAAGAAAATCATGAGTTAGACAGGCCAATAACAAGGAAGGAAGTCTACGCGGCCATAAGAAGCTCGACCAGAAACACGGCTGCGGGAGCAGACAAAATCAATAACGCAATCATCCGCAACCTAAGCGACGGGATGGTCGAGGAATTAACAGAATACCTAAATAAGCTATAGTACAATGAGACTGTCCCGGGTGACTGGAAACACGCGGAGATAGTAATGATCATAAAACCAGGGAAAAAGTTGCATGTCGAAAATCTCAGACCGATGTCCCTTACATCGTGCCTTGGCAAACTATATGAAAGGATAATAACGAGACGCCTACAAGACCATATGGAAGACAACGAACTATACCCACATAGCATGTTTGGCTTTAGAAGCAAGTTTTCAACGCAAGACGTACTACTCCAAATTAGAGACGAGGTTTTAACCGACGTCCCGAGACGAGGAGAGCACGTAATCATGGCGCTAGACATTAAAGGGGCGTTAAAAACGTCAGCCATAAGGCAATACTAACAGGCCTCAGCAACTTGGATTGTGGCAAGAAAATATACGGGTATGTCAAGGCATTTCTAACAAACCGCACAGCAACGATAGGACTGGGTGAAATTCGCTCCGAGCGTTTCCACACGCCCAATAAAGCAACGCCGCAGGGATCAGTAATATCCCCAATACTCTTCAACATCTCGATGATTGGCTTAGCAAAACAGTTGGAAAATGTAGAAGGCGTACGACACGCAGTATATGCCGACGACATCACAGTGTGGGTCACGAAGGGCTCGCTCGGTGAGAAAGAGGGAAAGTTACAGGAAGCAGCCACATGCGTAGAGAACTATGTCGGAGATAGAGGCCTTGCCTGCTCAACAGAAAAATCAGAGCTCTTAAGAATCTGGAGAAGCAGACAAAATCACACAGTACCGGAGGAGGAGGAACTCAGGATAAACGTCTATCTAGAAGGACAACCGATTCCGGAAAAAAACGATCATTAGAATACTGGGAATGTGGATCCAATCGAACCAAAGATGCACACACACCCTAAAATTAATCAAAGCCTCGGCGACGAAAGTGGCGCGCATGATAACCAGGGTCTCCAGAAGGAGGCACGGCCTGCGGGAAAATGACACTTTAACACTCGTCAGAAGCCTCGTTGTAAGCAGAATAACATACAGCCTCGCATACTACAACTGCACTAAGGGAGAAATACTTCAGGCAGACACAATAATAAGAAAAGCATATAAGTTAGCGCTCCACCTACCGCAAGCAACCTCAACAGAGAAACTCCTAGCCCTGGGTTTGCATAACACCTTTGAAGAGCTGAGAGAAGCCCAACTTGCGGCGCGGCTACAAAGGCTAAAACCAACCAAAGCTGGGATAGCGCCCCTAAATAGGTGTGGCTACGAAGGTGCGCTGCAAGAAACAAGAAGAACAGAGTGGATACCTGACGAATATCGCAACACACTCAGGATAGCCCCGATACCGGAAAACATGGATCCAAACCTGCATAAAGGACGCAGGGAAGCTAGGGCAAAATACGTTCAACAAATCCTAGCCGAAAAAGAAAACACACTGTACACAGACGCGGCTGCTTACCCGAGAGATTCTCGAGAAATCAGAAACAGAATGGTAGCAACGGCAATAAACTCTGCAAACAGGGAAATAGCCAGCGCATCATTCAAGGACTGTGCGGCCGAGGAAGCCGAAGAGGCTGCCATCGCCCTGGCGGCGGCGGAGGGCTACCGTATCCGAAGGTCTCTAACAATATTGACAGGCTCGCAAGCAGCATGCCGAAATTACATGAATGGGAAAATAGGACGGAAAGCTGTACATATCGTTAAATCGGCCAAAATGCCGCAAACCGAGGAACAACAACTGCAACACGTAATCATGTGGGTACCAGGACACACCGGGATCGCCGGGAACGTAGAGGCAGATAGGATTGCTCGAGAGCACACAAACCGAGCCTCCACTCAAACTGACCTCGAGAACCCAGCAGCAGACCCGGTACCCCTGAGCTACTCATACATTCTAAACTATCACAGGGGAACGCGACTCAAATATCCGCCACCTCATAACAGCCTACACCAACAAGATGCAGTAGGCTGGAGGCTGCTGCAAACGGGGACTTTCCCCAATCTAAATACCTTAAGTAAAATCTACCCCACGCAATACAGCAGCAAATGTCCCTGGTGTGGAGAAAAACCCACGTTAATGCACATAACGTGGGTGTGTCAGAAAAACAAGGATCTAGCTGCAAGAAACAAAAACCCGAGTGCGGAACAGTTGGAGGGGATGCTCTCCAGCGAGGACCCGGTCGTCCAGCGCGGATTGGTACGGAGAGCCTACCTGGCGGCATACCTCAGTGGAGCCCTGGACCAGGGGCTCCAACCCTGTTAAGACGGGCTGCAATAACTCATCGCAAGATGAACAAGACAGCCCGCGACCGCTAAGAACACATTTTAATATCAAATATAAATAAAGTTTTTCCTCCTCCTCCTCCTGCGGCAAATGTTATCAGATCAACCAGAGCTGGTTAAAAACATAAATCGGAAGCTGAGAGGACTCTGTGGACACCAGCGTTTTGTCCGTAAGTGGATGTTTCACATTTTGGAGCCAAAATTCTGCCAGCCGTGGTGCCGATGTGCTAACTCAAACGCCGGCCACTGGGCCTAACGAGGGCTAAGGCTTACTGAGGCCCCCGGTGCCGCCACGTCAGCTGTGCGGCCGCCAACAGGCGGTATGAATATCGCCGTGCAGGGTCGCAGCGGCGAAAAGGGCGAGCTCGACGACACGGATTGGATCACAGTACTCAACAGATGCAACCTCGAGGAGAAATGGGCGCGGAAAGCCAAGCACGCCTCCGAAGAGGAGAAAACGATAGACACCCCACCACCATCACCGAAGCGCGACGGCAAACAGCAAGCGGAGAAATCGATCGCCTCGACCCAAGTCATGCCTCCCGAGAAGGTTGGAGAATCATTTTCCGCCCCAAATGAGGCATGGTATTCACACAGTACGATGGACTGACCCTGACCGAAGACATACATGTAACTGCGAAGAATGAATGGAACACGGCACACCAGCTCGTCAAGAACAAGAAGCAAGAAATTTTTGTCTTCATCACCCCCAGCACAGAGGCAAAAGACAAGCTCCTACGCTTCACACACCTGGACATTGAAGGGAAAGTGCACGAGATTACCGTTCACCAGGCAGTACCCGACGACATCTCGAGAGGAGTCATCCACGGAATTGGAATTAACACCTCACTGCAAAAGATCAAGCAGGGGATATCAGAACATGAGGAGAACCCCAAGGTGCTGGATATCAGACGACTAGGACAGCGCAAGACCATCATGCTCACATTCACCACCAAGGAGGTACCGAGCAAAATCAAATCTTTTGGTGCCATCTTGAACTGTTTCTTCTACAAGAAAATGTACGACGTATGCTATAAGCGCGGAGACCTGGGACACCGATCCGACGTATGCGAGAGCAAGGAGGAGAAGTGCAGGGCTTGCGGATCCCCAACCCCACCGAGGGGCGCGACTGCAACCCCACCTGCAAGCTGTGCGGCCAGCCGCACCCCACCGGCAACAAAACCTGCCAGGAGATCTTCAGAACCCCATACATCGTTAAAAAACGACAATGGGAGAAGGTCCAGAAACAGGAGTTGGAGGAGAAGAAACAACCAGAACATCGCAGCAGGCGGGATAAGAGCAAGACGCGGGCCACGAGCAAGGATCGACACCGGTCCACGTCCTTCCCAATGGTACTGCAGCAGGCCACCACCACCCCACACATGAACCAAGAGGCACCACCCACCAAAAAGGTCGGCTGGGAAGCGGGCAATTCCCATGACTCAGACATAGTGAGGAAGCTGAAAGAGCAAATGAAGCAACAACACGAAATTATGAGACAGCAACAGGAGCAATGGAAGCTTTACCAGGAGCAAGCACAAGCTCAGGTGAAGGAGCTCCGTAATCACGTTATCGGCCTGCAAAGGGAGAACACTGAGCTCAAAGCTCAACTCAGACAACCGGAGCCGCATCAGGAGGCCATGGACGATAAGTAGTCCAAAACCAAGACAGAGGCGTCTGCACCGCCAAAGAAAAAGCGAGTTAAAAAGACAAGACTGGGGCCTTGAGAAGGCCGAGAGCACGGTAGACAAACTAGAGGTAGACATGCAGCGACTCAAAGAGGTAGTACAACAGGTGGTAATACCTACCCAGCGTAACGCGCAGAGGACCGACCAACTCTCAGCCCCGCTCAGCCAAATAGTTATCCCAATGGGAACTGGAATGAACCAACAGGCAGAACAACAAAAACAGATCCTTCTGCGGTTGAATAATGGACAGACTCAACACTAAGGCAAACACAATATGGCATTGGAACAGTAGGGGCTTCACAAAAAAAGAAACCTTCCCCAAGCCTACCTTGCGAGACGCGGTGGTTCCGACATCATCGCGCTGCAAGACTGTCGGAAAAACGTTAAACTGAGCGGATAGAAACGTACCCAGGCCGGTCGCGATACATTCAGACTGATACCCTGAAATATCTCCGTCATGCAGCATGAGGTAGGTTGCACACAGATTGACTACGGGTTAACAGAGATTATGCGGCAGAGGCGGAAATAACGCAGCCAGTAAGTCCTGAGCGTCTACAGCTCTCCTAGACTAAAGAAAGGCTGTGGATTCAGGGACCTCTTTGTCAAAGCGCAAGCACTGGAAGAAGGGCAGCAGCGTCTCTTAATAGTAGGGGATTTTAATGCGCCACACCAAGCATGGGGATACAGCCACTCCCAGATAAAGGGGAAGGAAATATGGGACCAAATGATAAAGTGCAATTTAACACTCCTTAACAATCTACTCGCACCAACCAGAAAGGAAACCAGCGTGTCATACGACACCTTCCCCGACCTGGCCATGATCGGAGTGGACGTTGAGGCTACATGGCACAACACGAAAGGGAACCTAGGCAGTGATCACAGAATCATAGAGATCGTTTACCAAAACAAAGTCAAAATCAAACGCGAGAGGAAAACCCTCAAATCCATCAATTGGCAGTCCTTCCGCGACGACGGAGGGGGTTCCAGGGAGATCACCGACAAACCTGAATGCACCAATGGCATCACGTAGCCGTGCAAAGAAGCTGAGGAGAAAATAGAATTACATTAGGAACAAGACTGGGTTGATAGCCACATAAGACAGCTGTGGCAGATGAAAAAAGAGGCAGAAACCGAGCTCGCCCAAAAAGGGGAAACCGTAACCTGGGAAGGAAAATAGCAGCTCTCAGCAAAGAAATTGGGAGCCATGCCCAAACACTAAATAGACAACACTGCAACGACATCTGCGATAGACTAGACGATCAATTAAGCTCCGTCACCACCTGGAAACTATTGAGACACCACCTGGACCCAGACAACACCAATGCTGATACCAGGAGAAAAATGGAAAGACTAACACAAACTCCAGGGGCCGCCGGAGGATATGATCACCAGATAAAAAAGAGGCATATAGGGGAAACAAACACCGAAACATTCCCCGATTATAGCGGCGAAAACAACGAGGAGCTAGAGCAACCAATAACCATAAGAGAGGTCCAAGCTGCCTTAAACAATCTCAGCGGAAAAACCGCGACTGGCCGAGATGGGGTCCACAATAAGATGCTTAGAAACCTCGATGACGACTCCCTTTAGCAACTAACAGCATTCATTCAATAGTGTTGGAAACGGGGGACATACCTGGGGAGTGGAAGAATGCAAATCTAGTCCTCATCCCCAAACGAGGAAAAGAACTCAAACTTGAGAACCTTAGGCCAATATCGTTAAGCTCCTGTTTAGGGAAGCTAATTTAGTACGTGATACAGAATAGGCTCAACGGATGCTTGGAAAGTAAGGTACTGTACCCAGACAACATGGTTGGATTCAGACACCTATCCAGAAACGACGTCATGCTACAACTCAAAGAAAAAGTATTGGAAAGGAAGACTAGCGACACTAGAGTCATAGTGGGAGGAGACGTCAGCAAAGCGTTTGACAACATCAAACACCAAACGATCCTGTCACACCTCAATCAATTAAATGTAGAAATCAAGCTATACAACTATATTAAAAGGTTCCTCACGAACCGAACGGTGAAGATAGAAATCAGGGGCGCAGTAAGAGAAAACATTAAGCTAGGCAACACGAGAACACCGCAGGGATCGGTGCTATATCCCCTACATTTTTTAACATTTCAATGATCGGGCTGCCTGAACGACTCAGAAAGCTAGAGGGCCTCTGCGACACTCTCTACGGTGACGGCCTCACCCTTTGGGTCGACAGAGGGGGAAGCGATGGCCAAATAGACGGCACCCTACAAAGGGCAATCTGGGAAACGGAAAGCTATCCGAGACCAATAGGGCTAAAATGCTCGCCGGAACAATCGGTGATGCTAATCATGGGCAAGCAGCACGACAATATCTAGCTCCTGGAAAACAACACCCCGGTCCTAATTGTGGACAATATCAGGATACTGGGTGTGTGGATACAAGAAAATGGGAGGAACACCGAAACAATACACAGACTAGAAGACACGACCATCCAATCTTGCAGGATTCTCAAGGTGATAGCAAACAAAAACGCGGGGATGAAGGAGGCGAACCTACTTAGGCTTGTCCACTTTCATCATTAGCCGAATCACCTACGCTATCCCGTACTTGAAGACAACTAAAGCAGAGAGAGACAAGGTAGACATCCTCATCAGGAAAGGTGTCAAAACAGCCCTAGCCTTAACAGCGTGCACATCAACCGAGACTATCCTCAACCTAGGAGTGTCAAACACCCTAGAGGAAACGTACGAAGCGAAACTCACGGTACAATATGTCAGACTAACTGGCATTAAAACGGTCAGATACATCCTTAGGAAATAGGGCTACCAAAGGCAAGAATCGCGAGAAGGGATAACCTCCATCCCCAAGGAAATTGCCAACAAGCTATGAATACCCCCAGACCAAGAAACATGCACCCCATACACAACGAGGAACGCAGGAGAAGTAGAGTCCAAACACTCCAAAGCTCCTCCTCCAAAAACAAAGGGTAGTGTACACCGATGCAGCAGAGTACCCATAAGGGCACTACGTTGCAGTAATAGTGAGCGACAAAGGAGAGCTAATCTCGAGATGTAGCGTAAGACACTTCACTAGAGGAGGCAGAAATGGCGGCGATTGCCCTCGTAATCAGAAACCCATTAACCAAAATAATCATCACATATTATAAAACTGCAATCAAGGCGTATGACAACGGCAAGGTGTCCAAAGAGGCCGGCAAAATTCTGCAAGCAGCCAAGGAGAACGCACCCAACGACCTAATTAGCATAATACGGGTGCCCGCCCATAGTGGACTCACAGGGAACGAGATCGCCAACGAGATCGCCTGAGGACTCACACACCGGTCCCCACACATACAGAACCACATATACAGAACTTCTAGAGCACTATAGAGTGGGCAGGAGAACCCCCCATAGATTTATCACAAAGAAGGAAGAAGTAATCTGGCAGAAACTGCAGACGGGTACCTTCCCAAACCCGTATCACCTACACAAATGGCATCCTGAGGTGCACTTCTCCAAATGCATAAAACTGTGAAGGAATTGCGACCCTAAATCACATGCTCTGGGCTTGCACAGCGCTAAACGGTCTACATGGAAACAAATAGTCATGGGAATCCTCCCTCCATAGCCAGGAAGAAAAAGCCTAGAAACAATTCATCGGTCAAGCTCAGGCAGCCGCCGGACGCCTAGTGATTTCAGTCGACGTCTAGGGGGGAGGTAGACGGTGAACGAGGGTGCTGGGTCTCACCCGATCACCCATACTCTCTGACGGCTACAAATAAAGTGCTTTCTCTCTCTCTGTCGAAACCTGTGACGCCACAGCATGCTATTAGTCGCGGGACCACGAACCTATAACGTAGCGGCATCTTGCAAAGCGTACCATCTCAGGGTGGGCATATTGGCGACGCTGACAACGCCTAGCCGCTGCTGAGAGCGATGAAGGCACAATGAGGCGTTGGTATTCACTCTGCAGTTCGTCATACCACGCGGACATGAGCGGAGTTTGGAAGTCTGTCCGCTGGACAACTGGAAGTTTCGCAGCTGTGTCTTCCAGGTCATCTGACAGGCCACGGCGCAACGCGCAGCCCTCCACTGAGCAACACAAGCGGTATAGTTATTTTAGCGCGTACCATGTACCGTGCTGCTGTCAACCAGGGAAGCGCGTAGAGCACGTGATAGGCTCATGTGCGAAAGCGATTTGAGCAGCATGCGGAAATAGAGAAAAACTTTAATTCATTGCACGCCATGAGCTCCACACGACCCCATTGCACTCGAGTGTTTGTGCTCCCAGTGGAAATCGAGAAGTGTTAGTGTGGAAATCAAGATGCCACGGTCGACTTGTTTCAAAACTAGGGGAAGAAAGCGCGAGCATTTCTGGCCGGTGGTCATGTCTGTAGGTGTGATGTAAGTAGGTAGGAAAGCAGAATGCGCCCGAGGCACAGTGTATGTGTGATCCAGCCTGCTGGCATCGACTCATGGTTCCATGTCCAACAAAACTGTGAGCCGTGCGTCAGAGGTCAAAAGATTTCCAGCTCGCTGACCCCTGCCAAGCCCTCGCGCAACACAATACGTATGAAGAATGCATCTAAAAATGAATGTAAAAAATGAATGTGAATTAGCTCAGCGTATCTAGGATATGCAAAGCGAAAGCTGTCGTCGTTCATTGTGTTCACTGGCGTTGGCGTTGACAACGTTCTAGAATTTGAGGAAAAGAAGGGCGCATAGCTTGCTTCCTGGGTCATGTACGCCTTTAATCGTTCGTTGAAATGCGTTGCGGTGGTGAGAGAAAGATGTGGGCTGCATGCATTAGCGCTTACGGCGTTGTGGCAGACACGCGGTTGGTTGGTTGCTTTTTAAGGAAAGGAAATGGCACAGCATTTGTCACACATCTCGGCTGACACCTTAACCACCTTTTCTCACTGTGCCTAAAAAAAGGCACCCAAGCTGCTTCAGCACACAACCTAAAACAAAACTTTCGCCTTGCTGGTTCTGGAACTACTACTGAAAATTTGCATATTTTAGCGGCTGCGTTTTTATGGAGGCAAAACGCTAAAGCACCCGTGTGCTGTGCGATGTCATCTCACGTTAAAAATCCCCAGGTCGTCGAAATTATTCCGGAGCCCTCCACTACGGTACCTTTCTTCCTTTCTTCTTTCACTCCCTCCTTTATCCTTTCCATTACGGCGAAGTTCAGGTGTCCAACGATATATGAGACAGGTACTGCGCCATTTCATTTCCCCCAAAATCAATTTTTATTGTCAGTATTATTATTATTCTGCCGGTCTCACTTGTCATGTGCTTGGACACCTGCCCGCACATGTAAAACTATACTTGGCTCCAAAGGAAAAATAAATGATTTTGAAAGATGAGCATTAGGCAATGATAACATACATGCAAATATCCACTTGGTCTTTGAGAAACATTAGCAGGGGGAAATATGGCCACCGCGCATGTTTCGCATCGCTTGCACCTGAACCACTTGGTGCACCATCTTTCCAGGCACGGTGTTTTTTGTAAAGGTGTCCCTCAGGCTTTTCCATCGTGTCTGGACATTACAGCCTGCAAGAAGAGTTTCAAAGTGTTGAACTCTGTTCACCACCACATATCCTATCAAGCGCAGCTGTCAGCACGCCTGTCTAAAGCACTCGAGCGCTGCCCTGTCGCACAAAGGCAATGACATAGTCAGGCAGGTACACTGCTCTAGAATCTATGCTTGTACTGGAGAACAGGTACAGAGACTATATTTGTTGTGGCAGTTGCAGAGTACTTGTTATAAGAGACCAACTGGATTTAACTTTCTTCACTGGCTGGCTGGCAACCTTGGTCGCACGGAAGGGCACGTGTCTGCTTCTAGCTCTGTGTTTTCGCTTTTTGCTGTCTTCTCGCGTGTGGCGTGGGTCGGACAGTGCCCTCCGTGAGACCGAATGCTGACGACGCCCCTGCGGAGAAATTCCCGTCAATGTGGGCGCATTCTCAAGTGAGAAAACCCAACCGGAACCCTCAGGGGCAAGCTAGGCTTAGCTCGGCGCTGCCGAGCGAGGCCGCGCTACGCGTCTGCATGGATTCTGCGTTGCTGACGACAGCTGCGCGGATTCCCGCTGTGTTGCCACCTGACGCAGCCTCCACGTCCACGCAATCGTCAGCGCCTCCTTGCCTCCAGCCTGCCCCGTCCTCCGATGCTACGACTTTGGCCTGTGACATGGACTGCTCCACCGCCGCTGTGCCCGTGACACTCCCTCAAGAAACTGTGCCCGCCGCGCCGGTTCAGTATTCCCACCAGGGGCCGTCACCAGCGTCTGAGCCTCCTCCGCAGATGCCTCCCGTGAGTCAAGGCTCTCTTCCGCCTGCTGCGAACTCGTTCCGCGTTACCATCAAGCCTACAGTGCGCATTGATATGACTGCCATCCCTGCCCGGAATGTTCAAGTTACAATTGACCACGCTCTTGGCTCTTCGAACTACTGCGGGTTTGTCGTCCATTGCCCATCGAACACCATCACGGTAAACTTGCCATCCTTGATGGACGCCCAGAAAATGTGCGCAGTTACGCGGATCCCCCTGGATGACAGCAAGCATGTCCCGGTGCATATATATTTTGCAACTGGTCCTGTGACAGTCTCCGGCTGCTAAACTCACGCAGTACTGCAAGCACGGCCTATGGGGCGCCGGGGCTCATACCTGCTCATCCTGCAAGGCTCGTTGACTCTCCCGAAGTACCTTACCTACTACGGTGCGATCGTCAAACCACAGCCCTTCCAACCTCGTCGTATTTTTCATCACTGCCACAAAGGACATGCAAAATACCTGTCCTAATCCAGAAGCTGCGGCCGACATGAATGAACCAACAGTTCCTTGTACCCTCTGTAAATCGCCGGACCATGACATTCGCTTCCCGAATCAAATGGTACGCCAAAACGTCCAGTGTATCCACCACATGTGGATACCACAGATGAAGACACAGTTTTAGACAATGCAATCGCGGAGGCTCGCCGCCGACTAGACGATCTCACCCAGCGCCGGGGACAGGGTCGTTCTCAATCCTCTCGAAGAATTCTAATAACTCGGGAACAATCATCAGAGGAATCACCTTGAGTAAGCACTGGGCCACAATCAGGTGCCGACCTCCTGTTAGCCGTGACTATCCCGACAGTGGATAAAATATTAGCGCTGATGAAGCAGGTGACATCCCTTATCATGGAAGCTCTTCGACCTCATCATGGATAGCGCATCATCATCTATGGTGGTGCATAGGAACTGTCGAGGATTCGCTAATAATGCCTCTGAAGTGAACATCCGCCTTCGCGACGGAATGCTGAAGGCATGGGCGTTCCTACTGCATGAGCATAATTCACATCCACGCCTTTCAGGTTTCTGCGCATACCATTCTCCCTCTAACCCTGATCGCCGTGCACCGCCTCCTCCCTCAGCGCAGGTAAGTCTGCAATTTATATTCACAGTTCAGTTCCGCACACACCGCTCGACCTTTCACAGTGGTGCAACACACGTCAAGAGGTTGTCACCCTTCTCGTAAAACCTGCACGCACACCCCTTGTCCTAGTTTCTTTTATAGTCGTTCTGGCTCTGCACCTCCCAATCTGGGATGGGTTCGTTTTCTATGTTCTACCAACTCGGGTATCCCGATTCTAGTTGGTGGTGACTTAAACGGCGCACACACTGCGTGGGGTTACCCATCGGATTCCTCTAGGGGTGCACACATTCTAGGGAGCTTTTCGGATCATTCCTTTCAACATTTAAACCACTCAAATACTTCTAACCGCCCACAAGGTGGTCCGTATTCACCTGATTTGACTTGGTGGTTAGGCCCCGGTAACCCTCGTTTGGCTGTTGATTCTGATACTTGGGGTAGCGATCACAGCCCTATTTTTATCTCCCTCACGCCTATGCGTCTACGGAAAATACGCCGCACTGTACGAGTAACATCATGGGACTGTGTACGCGCAGATAATCATTTATCTACATTCAACCCCTCTTCAGCACTGTCTACTCTCTCTGCTGTTCTCGCAACTCACACAATTACCACTACTGTAAATGAAGACGACCCAAACCCGGACATACATATCTTGAATCTGCGGGCTCTTCGTCGCCAGGCGGATCTTTACGCTACTCGTCACCCCGATGACCCATCGGGTCTTCCTACTCTTCACCGCGCTACCGCATGGGCGCGGCGCTATGCAAAGCGGCTAGGCAGGCAATGCTGGGATGCATGGTGTGCCCGCCTGTCCTCTACGCAGGGCAATCGACATGTTTGGAGAGTGTTTCACGCCATGGAGCGCCCTTCTCAGGATGCTGATTACACAGAGAGCATTCTCCTCGCGCTAAATGTGGATTAGGACACATTTGCACAACAAGCGGCCCGTCAATTTTTTCCAAACCATGACTGCACCGCTACGTCTCCGCCTTGCATCGGTAACAGAGCCCTTCTATGGGATTAATTCTGACCTCACCATGGCAGAGCTGCTGGCCTCCATTTAAACGTTTAAAAACTACTACTACTCCCGGGCACGAACGCATACCTAACTCCTTATTTGGTAACTTGGAAGGGAGGGCTTTTAAAGCCCTACTTGATACTTTTAACGAAGTGTGGCTTTCAGGCTTCATGCCGGGAGACTGGAAGCATTCAATTGCGGTTACAATAACCAAGTCAGGTCAGCCTCCAGTATCTCTCTCCGTATCTCTCTCTCAGTATCAGTATCTCTCTCTCTCTGTCCGGACCCCGTAGAGTATCTGTTACGGGTCCAATGGACTTATTTTTGGAAATGTGGGGGAAGGTTTTTAGGGGTTGCTTCACTTCCGCCACCGGTTCGCCCGGTATTGCACTGCCTCCGGGATCGGCCTTATCTTTAGCGCGTTTTAACTATCCTGTCTTTATATCCCATCCATCATTCAACCCTCCTGCTATCTGCACGTGGTACCGATTGTGGCTCGGCTTGAGCCAGTGGGCAGGCCTGTGCACTTTCCTTTCCTTTTTTCCTGGCAACAGACAGACAGAGAGTATCTCTCTCGTCCCTTCGTCCAAGTTCCCTTACGCCTACCATCTGCAAGCTTTATGAAAACATTCTAGTCGCACGCTTGTCGTGGTGGCTGGAATACCATGATTGTTACCAAATTGGCTTCCGCCCAAAGGTTGGAACGCAGGACGGCCTTGCTACTTTGGCTGCTGACGTGCTTAACTATTCTCCGCAGAGTCACCTTGTACGAACTGTAGTGGCTACAGACATAACAAAGGAACATGATAACATCCTTCACTCTGCCATTCTTGCCTCCCTTCAAACTCTTGGTCTCCCTCACCGGTTCCTCCTCTCCATTCACGATTTTTTAGCAAATCCAACCTTCAATGTGTGTGTCCACAAAAAGCGCTTTGGTAACTTCACTTCCAATAGAGGAGTGCCCCAGGGCTCCGTTCTCGCCCCCACATTATTTAATGTGGCTTTAATTCCTCTTTTTCGAGCCCTAGAGACCATCCCTTCTATCCGCGTGCTTGCGTATATCGATGATAATACCTTGTGGTGCTGTCATCGAGATGAGTCTATTCATCAGTCGGTCCTTCAGCACGCACTGGATTTATTGACATCTCCCCTCTCACCTCTGGGTCTAACACTCTCTCCTACTAAATCATGTTTCATTCACATTGGAAATAAATCCGGCTAACAGAAAGCTCCCCCTTTAAATTTTACGGTACATAATTCTCTGATTCCTCAGGTAGAAACTGTTCGTATTGTTGGTCTTCTCCTCCATACATCTAGGACGTAGCACCCCGTGGCTGACAGCCACCCGTAAATCGGCTCACGCTACTCTAGGTCTGATTTGTAGCATAGCTATGCGCTCTGATGGCGCACGTGTTCATACGGCCCGCCAACTTGTGCGCTCTATCCATCGGCCACGCATAGTATATCCGGCACAATTTCAACGTCTCACCCTCAGAGAGTGGGACTCCTTTGAAGCTATCAATCATGGGGCTATGCGCGCCATAACATATCTGCCTCGTTTAACACCCATACCTGTGCTACAGGAGTTCGCCCAACTTAATGCACTCAGTGAACGCATCGACCAACGGGTGGCAAATAGAGCTCGGAACAATCTCTCCAACTTCATCGTTTAAAGACACTTCCTCCATGGTCATATTGCCAGCTCACTGACAATCGCCACACTTTTTCCCCGTCGGTATCAGCCGCGTACCTGCCTGAAGGGTCCATGTTGCACACGAATGCATCACATACTGCAGAGACGGGAGTTACTGCTGTGTATAGTTCATCTCATCCGCATCCCAACTCTCGCGCGACGTATACCGCGGATACGTGCACTCCCCTGGCATTGGAACTTCAAGCCATTTATAATGCCATTGCTTCCCTTCCGCTCGTTCCAACATTCAATACAGTTCATATTTACACCGACTCCCGCGCCACTCTTAAACAGCATAAGGCTGTTCGACGGACATTCCAGATTTCACAATCAATTCATGTGCTCTGCGCAAAGTATCCATCTCCTGTGCGCATACACTGGATTCGCGGCCATGCCCAGGATCCACATAACATTCAAGTATCCTATCCTATCCTATCCAGATCCGTTCCTGTCCTATGTTTTCGATCCCGAAGTCCTGCGCCAGCGAACACGCGCTCTAATTCCTCCGTGTTCGCAATCTCTCCGCCGTAGTCTTACTCGGCAGGAGGAGGTGTCCGTGCGCCGCATTCGCGCAGGGGCGGCTCTGACACCACCTTTCCGTCATCAGTGGCATGCCAAAGATCTGCCAGCACCTGACAGGTGCCCTCACTGTAGCGCTGCACCGGACATTTGTGATGTGCGGCACTTGTTGTGAAAGTGCCCAACTACGGCTGTTATAAGAAAACGTGTCCTCAGGCAGGAGGCCTGCGGTGGAACCGCGAAAGTGACTACGTGAAGTGGACTATGTACAATCGTTTCATTAGCAACCCCTGCGACTACCTCAGCGCAACGGGTCTTCACTCCTTTTAACTTTCAATCCCGTGAATTACTTCCCCCTTCCCTTTTTTTCAACTTATGCCTCATGGCACACTTCTCGAATAAAAAAAAACTTTCTTCGCTACAATGCACGCAGCTACAGTGCACAGGACAGTTGTGCCAGCAATTATGCAAAAGTTCAATTTGAGCATTTTTGGTCGCACTTTCAGGAGTAGTTGCCTCGCTAGCATGCCACTAATTTGACTATTGATGCACTGTGGTATGGCTGTTAGATCTGAAATTGCAATTCATCTATAATGCAACAGATTTCTTTGATCAGTTTAGCAGCCCAAAAGTAACTGAACAATTACAAAAAGTAATTGGTTACTATTGTGTTATTCTCCTTTCCACTTTTACCAGCGCAAGACATGGACTTCATGGAATGAGCCAGTGTGGCTTCCAGGATCTGTTGCCTGCTGCAATTGGTACGCTGTTAATTTTCATCAAAAAGCAACTTCTGATAAAAGCTGTTCTCATCAATAGTTTTTTCTGCCTCACCTTGAAAACATTAGGAGCGCCACTCAGTGTGTGTAGGTGTACGCCCTGGAGGAAAGGACCGAGTTGCAGTATGCGAAGACTTTATGCACCAGCTAGGAGTTTAAAACCGCACGAGAAGTAGCTAACGCTGCAAAATGCTCCGCGCATCGTTGTCCGCAATAATAAAAGAAATGCGAAGCGGGGAATATGACGCTAGTAATATGCAGGCCGCTCAGGTTAGCATTTCCGGACATCCTCGCTCGCGCGGCTTTTCGGCTGTGCGACCAGATTCCTCGCTAGCACAAATGTTCGCCACAAGGTTCAGGTTCTCAAAGTTTTACCGGTCGTTATAACCCGTTCTTCGAGTAAGAAATAACTGATTACTACTAACCGACTACCGAGTTATAAAACTTTGTTATCGTGAACGTTACCCTGAACTCCGAGCGGCAATTTCAGCTCTACAAAAATGTGCAGCCTGTCTAGGGCGCTCAACTGCTGCGCTACGGCACAAATGAAATACTTGCGTGGCTGCATGCTCACTTTGAACCACGATGCTCGGACTTCAGTCACTTGAATGACTACGCGCACTGGTGTCGAAAGCCTACTTAGATATTTCGATTCGTTACCTCGCAGAGGGTCCTAGAGCGCCTTAGACAACATCGTGGTCACGTCTATATTCGTAAAAAGCTGCATTTCTATTAAAGAAGTTTTCCAAACTAGTAATCTTTGCACTGTCACAAAGGACATGTCACTGTTCGTCGTTCTTGCACTGCGGATGAGTTCTAGAGGCCACTACAATGTGCTATCTGGCGAGGGAATACGCGACGAGCAGCTAGGCAGACGTGACCGCCGTGCATGCTGCGAGCTCAGCGGCGCGGATGAAGCTCTTTGACCACGGCTAGCAACCCCAACTCCAGGTTTCAAGCAGGCGCAGGATGGGTGCCCTTACTTTGAAAGGTACACGTGCAGCAATGTAAACATACCTGGGTCGCATCCAAGTTCCGTGACGACATTGGTCCACGCTTCCGTCTTTTTTTTGTGGTCCTTATAATCCGACCTTGAACTGTCAAGTAAAATGGGACGCTTCTGAGCAGCACAGATCAGCCGGTCATTGAACTCGACACTAGCTGCCTTTGTGGTCATCGCCATGTCGCGAGCGCCATGCAGACCAAGCTGACCAAGAACATAGAGCGCGCGCGAAAAGCATGCGCCGGCGAGGAAAATGGAAGTGTTGACAAGCCAGTGAGCTATGATTGGCTGTCCCTGCTGGCCGCTTCCGGCAGCGTCTGAAGACGCGCGTCAAATATCTGGCGGGGCCAGGCAGGCGGCGGCGGGCGTTTTTTTTTTTTTTTTGAGGTCGGGCGTCAAACACGCGCTGTGAGGCGAAGAACGCCGACAAAAACGCTCCATGTATCCCGGGCTTAAGGGAAGGAATAAATGAGAGAGTGAAAGAAGAAAGAGAGAAAGAGGTGCCGTAGTGGAGGGCTCCGGAATATGCTGCAATATATCCGCCGTATCGTTCGTTGGGTGACCAACCGATCGCGATCAATCATTACCTGCCACATGCCACGGTGGCAGGGTGGGCGCGCTGCCTATCCAGTGTGCGGAATGCTATCACAGCAGGTTCTTGGAGTTTGTCACCAACGCCACTGCATGAAAGCGAGATATAGGTGTCCACTGACCCAGGGAGCCAGTAGTGCGCCTTTCATGAAATATAATGGACTCTGCAACGTTGTCAACGCCAATGAACGCCGGTGACTCGCTTGTCTTCTTTCGTTTTTTAGTAAAGGAGTTGGCGGAGCAACTGTCTCACATATCTCGGTGGACACCCGAACCGTGCCGTAAGGGAAGGGATAAAGGAGGGAGGGAAATAAGAAAGGAAGAGGAAATAGGCGATTGGATCTTGAGGAAAAACGCGCCGTTGCGCAGCGGCGGAACACCAGTGGCTCGGTGCAATTAGTGGCGCATGCTCAGAACAGACTAGCGACGCTTACCGAAATGCGCCGCTGACTAACATACTGTTGCTTTCGCTACAAAAACATTGAAATTACTGCGGCTCGCATTATTGGGTGCCCTAATTTATATACTTATCTATATTTGAAACTGCGTCACCTAACATGAGCATTCACACAAGGCAACTGTACGCAGTGAGCAAAAACAGCACTCGAGTACAGCGGATTAGGGGACGGTTTCTGGCAGTCAAGATGAAACCAACGCGTATTCGGCCTTATTGCTTTTCTTTGTACAGGACACGCAGTGTCATCGAAATAGAGAGTGCTACACTGAAGATGAAACCTGCAACGCCTGTTCGGCTTTATTCTTTTCCTTGAACGGTTTACGGGGTGATAGCACGTGATACTCTACTGTCTTGCCGATATCTAGCTTGTTGCTGCTGCCGCTCCTTCCTTCCATGCTAGAGAATATGAAAATGCGCGCTCGTTGAGCGTAAATTCTGTTTAACTAGGTAATGTTTTTTAATTGGGCATGTTAGCGCACTGGTACAGCTGAATCGCATTTCAGCACTTTAAGACTGCTAACTTACCTGTTATGCGGAGAAGCTTCAGAAGCAATCAATATAAATACGGGATATGACTTTTTGAATAACCATCGGCTGTAACTGCGCCTTTTTGTGTTTTATCCTTGCCCGATTTTCATGTAAAATGAAAATGAAATTTGGCTTTTGAGGAAAGGAAACGACGCAGTAAATGTCTCACATATCCAGGTGGACACCCGAATTTTCGCCATCCATAGCGTGAGACCACGGCTTTAACACGTGCTACATTCACACGCGCCCCCGCCACGGTGGCTCAGTGGTTAGCGCGCTCGACTACTGATCCGGGGTTCCCGGGTTCGAACCCGACCGCGGCGGCTGCGTTTTTATGGAGGAAAAACGCTAAGGCGCCCGTGTGCTGTGCGATGTCAGTGCACGTTAAAGATCCCCAGGTGGTCAAAATTATTCCGGAGCCCTTCACTACGGCACCTCTTCTTCCTTTCTTCTTTCACTCCCTCCTTTATCCCTTCCCTTACGGCGCAGTTCAGGTGTCCAACGATATATGAGACAGATACTGCGCCATTTCCTTTCCCCCCAAAAACCAATTATTATTATTATTATTTAACACTAGAACATCTGCTCCTTCGCTGCTCCGCGTTCGCCGATGCTCGTCGCGATATGCTCGCGGCCTATAGGGCGCAGGGCATACTACCAGACTCCATCAAGACGCTATTGTGGCCGCAGGGCAGTGCGCGCACTCGTGAGCGAATTTGGTGAGCCTCTGTGCATTCCTCGAACACACGGGCTTGACGTCCCGTCTGTTCTCCGTCAGGTAGTTACACGCAGTGACCGAACGCTCCGCGAGTTCTACCTTGAACGATTAATAACTGGATGCCCCACTCCAGTTGTAACCTACACAGTGCTGTGCGCGTGTGTGATTTAATTCCGCTAAACTAAACTAATCACGCGCACAACCTGGACACATTACTTATTGTGTAAATAGTTTGTACATATTACTTCTACCCCTGTCCTCTATTCCTGTCCCCTCACCTCTTTCATTTCATTTCTCCATTCTGCCGGCTGTCCTTTATTTCCGCTGCCCCAGCTCAGGTGCTTCAGTATCGATGGCAGATGCCGGGGCTAGCAAAAATCTTTTCCTTCCTTTTTACTATTATTTTTAATAAAACCACTACCACCATTATTATTATTCACACGCGCATCACGAGACAACAGCACGCAGCTCGTAGCTTCCGCCACTCACCACCACTGTAATGCATGTTTATGAGTCTCGGGGGGTGGGGGACCAGCCTACGTCCCAAATAGTAATGGTAGGCAATTTCCCCGTGTTTTTGCAGGCGCTCCTCTCTCCCCCGTGGTCTGGGGGCTCTACGGAAATAGAGAACTCGGGCAGCCGCCGCGGTCGGGTTCGAACCCGACCGCGGCGGCTGCGTTTTTATGGAGGAAAAACGCTAAGGCGCCCGTGTGCTGTGCGATGTCAGTGCACGGTAAAGATCCCCAGGTGGTCGAAATTATTCCGGAGCCCTCCACTACGACCTAATTGTTCCTCTCTTCTTTCACTCCCTCCTTTATCCCTTCCCTTACGGCGCGGTTCAGGTGTCCAACGATATATGAGACAGATACTTCGCCATTTCCTTTCCACCAAAAAGCAATTATTATTAATATTATTAGCTCGTGAACTGCCTCATTACCGGGGACGCAGGTGTGAATTAAACAATAGAGAAGCTGTCGCGTGGAGGCGGCCACAAACCAATACATATATGAACCCGGTATGGGCTTACCACGTGTACACAGCGCTGAGGTCGTATGATCGATGCACACACTGTGGGGCGAGAGGGACCCTCGACCACATAATCTGGGAGTGCCGAAATTCTCCCGGGGTGGGCAAAAATATAGATAGTAGAGAAACCTGGGAGACCCTGCTAAGAAGCCCGGACCCTGAGCTCCAGCGCAACACCATCCACCTGGCGGAAGAGGGCGCTGCCAGTCAAGGAATGCCAGCCAGCCTCTGACCGCGGACGCGCAACTCCCCGTCTCCCAGACCTGCGTGCCGGGGGCGCGGAGAAACGTCTTTCCTGGTGGAAATTAAAGTTGTTCAATCAATCACTGCCGCTGCGAGGGGGAAACGGCGGCGCGGGGTTGTACAAAGGGTGTTCCCACCGTGAAAGCCGAGGAACCGTACTTAGAAGTCGTTTCCGGAAAGCAAACATCCACGAATGTTTCCATTTCATTTCCACGTTTGCTGAGCGCACCAATGTAAACAATTGAAACTCCCGTATTTAACGCACTAAGTCCAACACTGAGGCTGTGTTGACGGATGAAAAATTTGTTTTCGAGGAAAGGTAATCATACAGTAACTGACATCGGAACCGCACCGCAAAGGAAGGGAGGAAGGTGGGAATGAAAGAAGAAAGAGATACCATAGTGGAGGAGTCCAGAATAATTTCGAGTACCACATATCTCGGTGGGCACCTTAACCGCGCCTTTACGGAAGGCATAAATGAGGGAGTGAAAGAAGAAAGGAGGAAAGAACTGCCGTAATGGAGGCCTCCGGCAATAATTTCGACCACCTTGAGATCTTTCATGCGAAATGAAAATAAAAATCCCTTTTTGAGGAAAGGAAATGGAGCAGTAATTGTCTCATACATCGGTGGACTCCGGAACCGCGCCGCAAGGGAAGAGAGGAAGGATTTTTAATGTGCACTGACATCACACACACAGCACACGGGCGCTTTTGAATCCGTTTCTCCTCGAACCCGACCGCGGCAGCTGCGTTTTTATGGAGGCAAAACGCTAAGGCGCGCATGTGCTGTGCGATGTCAGTGCACGTTAAAGATTCCCAAGTGGTCGAAATTCTTCCGGAGTTCTCCAGTACTGCTCCTCTTCCTTGCTTTCTTCTTTCACTCCCTCCTTTATCCCTTCGCTTACAGCACGGTTCATGTGTCCGCCGATATGTGAAACATGCTGCGTCATTTCTTTTTCCCAAAACAATTTTCAATGCCGAAATTCGTCTCCCACGGGACCAAGAAGAAAAGACGGAGCCGAGCGCGCAGGGGCGCGTGGTAGCTTGTGCTTCGCGTGCCCCATCGTCACGTGACCTTTCCGGCGGGTATATAAGGATGCGACATACGGTCCTGCATGTGAAGAAGCGTGGAGGCTGGGCACTACTCCTGCCACCCACGATGCTGCACAGCATCGTGCAACCCTGGGCCCTACCCAAGCCTCCACGATGAGACTGGGGCGTGTCCTCGTCTCTACATATTAGAAAACAGAAGAAAGGTCTAAGCGGATTTGTGGCTACACTGACCCCAGTCTCAAGACTTCGTCGATGTGTGCCCGAAAGCTAGGTCTTACAAGTGGTGTTCCAGGAGTGATGTAGAAAGACCAGTTGTGCGTATAGTGATATGCTGATAAAGCTGCTACGAACAATATATTTTCATCAGAACGCGTATTATAAGCAGTTCCTTATAACGAATCGCGCTCTTGACATTGCCACGCTTCGATTAATTGTTCATCATACACTGATGCCACCGGGAAAGCGCGAGCGCAATTGTTTTTTAGGACGAGAGCGAAGGTGATGCCAGCGATGGCGCTCGTGTCTCGCGGTTTCTCTCCTAGTGCCCTCGTCCTGAGTGCACTGTTAAATCCTGCAAAGTAGCTAAGTTAATCTTCAGTACACACAGTACAGGCTGGCATAGCCACTGTTTTGCAATCCACAGGCATACATAGAGTGCGAAACTAAAATAAAACTTAAAAGCAGTGTAAAAAATACAGTACATTAAGCATATATCGTGGCATGGTAACGAGTACAATTTTCCTTCAAATCGTTGATGCGGTTACTTCCTGGAACCATGCAAGTCCAACATAGCACGTAAACTTCTACCTTTGTAAGACACCAACATGATGAACTTTGAGGTTATGTTTACTTTCATTTGACTCCGTTCTTTTCCCTTTGGCTCTCGCTCGCTTCTTTTGCTGTCTTATATTGTGATTAGCAAAATTTCATGTGATTAAATGGACGAGGCGCGTTTTCAAAGAATGCGCGAAGGATAATGAGGAAATAGGCTGCTTGATACTTTGTTGCAGCTTTCTTTCACTGCTTGCCTCTGTCATCGAAGTTGCTGTACATGCTGGCAGAATTTATTTACAGATGCATTTACAAATTTATTGGTGCTGCAACATTATCGTCAGCGCTGCATAATCGCAAAACCAGAGCATGTGCATGATTTGACCGCAGAAATCGACAGTCACGAAAAGCACGAGCCGAAGAACATTGAGGGGCTCTATACTTGGTGGGCGTACAGTTTTTCTCAAAAGATTAGAGCCCGTGGAGGGCGGGGGGTATACCTGTATCTAAGGCATCCGATAATAAGTGACCAGCATCCGTGCAAGGCGTTGCCTTTACTGTCGTTACGAAACTGCCATTGGGAGTGTCGGATGCACCTTGCTCATTACGGCAACTAAGTCTCGTTTGATTTATTTCTTCCTAAAATGCTAGAAAAAAATCAAGAGTTACTACTGTAAGCGCACGATTCCCAGGGAGTGGAAGTAAAGAGTCGAACCGCTAAGAGCAGCTATATTAGCAGTTTATGTTGTAATCTGTTTTTTTTTTGTTTTTAGACAAATACGAGGGGGAGTAAGATGAAAGTGAGCCAACCCACCTCGCGCAATAACGGTTCGGTCCATTACCTGCGGGGCATGCGGGTAGCACACAGGCATCTCTCATTTACGAAATTTATATGCAGGCTTGAGGATCAGTGTTCTTTAATGCTCACATAAGCACATGGTTGAACACGGTTGTGCGACATAATGAATGCTCCAAAAGTTGAGAAGCAAGGTGTCGAGATGTTTTTGACAGCTGAAGATGTTTCCCAACAAGTGATTTGTCGCCGTGAGGCTGCCGTGTACGGCGAACATTTCATTTCATTGGCCCCTGTGAAGCGTTGGGGTAAACGGTTCAGAAAAAAACGTAAAAGTTGCAAAGACAATCCAAGACTATGCCAATACCACCGTGCAATCATGCCCGACACAATTGAAGAGGTTGATGAGCTGATGAGCCGTCGTTTCCGCCGGAGAGGTTCTGCTCACTTTTTTATTTCGATCGTGAGGGACCATTACTGTTAGAATTTTGTAAACCTGGAGAGGCTACCAATCTTTTCCAATATTGTGAAGAGCTGGAACAGCTGCGAGTCGCAATCAAGAACAAACGATGTGGAAAATTGACGAATGGGTTCATCTTGCTCCACGGCAATGCCCGTCGCCATGTCGCTGATTTGTTGATCACAAAACTGGAAAAGTTAAATGGGAAACGCTGCAACATCTGTCATACGGCCCAGACCAGTCGCCTTGAGACTTCCACATTTTCGGGCGCTTGAAAAAACAGCTCAACGGAACGAGATTCGTGCCGGACGATGACGTGAGAGCCAGTTACAGACTTTTTGAAACAGCAACCAAAGGAATTTTATGAGACGGGAATCACGTGACTCGTTATTATGTGGGACAAACGTCTAAATACTAATCGAGACTACTTTTAAGTAAATCTTTAATCTACCAGATATTAACTGATATTTACAGATATTAACTTTAAATATTCTTTAATCTGTATGATATTAACTGGAAACCTCTTAGCCCCGGAAATGCTACAAATAACCTCATGATAGATTTCTTGTTCACGTTCAACCTTACGCAGATTGACGACACGCCGACTCGTGTTCATAACCAATCCAGTTATATTCTAGACCTTTTCTTCGTTTTTAGAAATGGTCTATCCACTATAACCCAACTTGTTGAATTTGTGCATATTCTTGCGCAAGGTATTAACAATCAGTCGCAATTCGATATAATTTTCCTTAAATTTTCCAAAGTGTTCGACCGGGTGTCGCACCAAAAGTTGATGTAGAAACTCAAGCATTTAATTGGTGATGGTCCCGTCACACAATGGATCAGCAGTTTTTTGTCTGAACGTTACCAATTTGTCCAGTTTGACGGACATACTACCTCCGACATTATTCCCGTGGTATCTGGTGTTCCCAAGGATCTGTACTGGCGCCTTTTATTTTTCCTATTTATTGATGATATATCTATCCAAAATGAAGTACAAATGAGACTTTTTGCAGACGATTGCGTTCTTTATCATGAAATCAAACATCGGTCTGACCAGATCAAACTAAATAGCGCTTTGAATAGTTTTTTCAGTGGTGTCATGATTGGAGTATGGCCATTAAAAAAGACAAGACTGTTTCTATGTCCGTTACAAGGAAAAGAAATCTGCTTAAGTTCACTTATGGCTCTGATAACACTGCGCTACGAACTGTTACGGAATATTGATATCTGGGCATCCTTATCTCATCCGACCTGTACTGGAAAACGCACGTTCAGTATGTAGCAATTAAGGCAATGAACAAACTGCTTTTCCTCAAACGTGCCTTGAAAAACTCGCCTCCCGAAATAAAGCATCTGGCATACACTACACTTATACGCCCGGTATTAGAATATGCCAACGTTACATGGTTCCCTTATACAGGCACTAATGTAGCCGCACTGGAAAGTGTGCAGCGAAAAGCTGCGCGATTTATCTGTAACCAGCACAGGCGCACAGATTCACCAACTTAACTTTCGCATCGCCCAGGATTTCAGCCTTTATCTATCCGATCAAAACTGCACGGCTGGAAATTCCTACACTTATTTCTGCACAATTCATTTAAGCTTAACTCTGAAGACTTCGTCAATATAAGCCACTCCAGGATCACCCGCCGCAAACATCCTCTTACACTTGAAGAATTTTTTTGTTCCAATAACACATTCTATTTTTCCTTTTCCGCAAGCAGTGCGCGAATGGAATGCCCTTGACGCTTTGATTGTAATGCAGCCGACAATCCTCAAATTTTTGGAGCTTTCCGAGCTGAGTATGCTGCCACAAAACTGACTAGATATGGTTAAAATGTTGGTGGTATATACTGTGTTCTGTATAACTGATTACCCCGAGCTTGTTTGTTCTTGTCTTGATTTAAGTAGGCCCATCATTTTCATTGTACAACTGCTTACTGTTCTATAATTGTTTTATCTGGATGTTGGGCAGCGTTTCGATGGAGGCGAAACGCAAAAGGTGCCCGTGTGCTGTGCGATGTCAGTGCACGTTTAAGATAACCAGGTGGTCAAAATTATTGTTGGAGACCCCCACTACGGCACCTCTTCGTTTCTTTCACTCTCTTCTTTATCCCTTCCCTTAAGGCGCGGTTCAGGTGTCAGCCGAGATATGAGACACACACTGTGCTACTCCACATAACCCCAACAAGGAAAGAGATAAACGATGGCCGCCCGGTCGGCGGGCAGTGGTCTCCTCATTCGCACTTTGAGGTACGAGGCGGTGGGGCGAGAGAGATATGAGGGCTGCATGCATTAGCGCTGAGAATGTTGTGGCAGACACGCGGCATTGCAGCAATAGGCCGCCGCGTTCACTGGCTGGCCAACCTCCCACGTTAAACCATAACTTAATCGCAACCTGGCAGGTTGGGCGCCTTGCCTATCTAGAGTGAGGAATGCACTCAACGTTACAGAACTCAAGTCACGTCTACTTGCCCGATACACCAAAGCTTTCGCTCTCTAAACAGGTTCACCAGTAGTTGAACTGCAGTTAATTTTGTAGCGGAAGCTACACTAGCCTACCAGTCGAGCATTTCGCGGTACATGCGTGAGGAAAATTGTGCGCATGCGCCGTTACAATAGAAACCGGAGAAGCGCAGTGGGTGCCGCGCGCTTTCCGGTACATGAGAGAGGCCAGTTGTGCGCATGCGCTGTTACCATGACAACCGGAGAGGAGCAGTGGGTGCGCCGCGCGCTTCGTCGCCGCGGCCGCGCGCCCGCTCCTCCGTCAAAGGTGAATGCGACGTGACGCGGATGGGCAGTTGTGCGCATGCGCCGATACTATCGTAACCACAGAGACCCCACAGCTGCGCCGCGCTGGTCACCACCGCCTCGCCGGACGCCGCTCAATCACCCGAACCGCGCGTCGTCGCATGCGCAGCATTGCGTACAGAAAGGCGCAGATGTAATGGGCGGCTGTATCGGAACGCTTGGTATAGATGCACAGACGGAGAGTCCAGCCGCTGCTAAACGGTGGTACGGACAAGAGAACAATAACTGTTCCGATCCTGACGTTGTCGCCTGGCAGTTGGCTACTCAACAAACAGAGATTGAGCGTCAGGAGGCGAAGAGAGCAGCAGAGACGCCCGGACAGAGAGAGGAACGCCTTGCCAAATGGAGACGCCAGACGGCCGAGCGTAACAGACGCCGCATAGCCGCCGAGATGGAGCCTATGGAAGGCGTCAGTCAACGGGAAACAACCGAAGAGGATGTCACACCATTCGAGTTTCCGAAAGTGCATCTGCAACCCGGACATTTCAAGCAGACTTTGTGAACAATCCGTATGGACACATTTGTAGTGTGTGCGGCAGACTGTGGCACCAAAAGGACTTGACACCTGTGAGTAATCCAACGTACGACACTTTGCGTTTGGCATTACCAGAACAACAAGCTGAACGTAAAAGCGCAAAAAACAAGGACGAGAATAAGACACACAACACGAGCGCTGTGTGTTGTGTGTCTCGTGTTGTGTGTCGTGTTGTGTGTCTTATTCTCGTCCTTGTTTTTTGCGCTTTTACGTTCAGCATGGTAAACCAACTCGCCCAAACTCGGCCTTTAAAGAACAACAAGCTCAGCCAGGAAAACGTACCTCCCACTACGTATATCCTGGCATAGCGGAGCTAAGCCACTGCCATTTTGTTTCGCTGGGATAACTCATATCAAGTTGTAGAGATATTTTAAAGTAGCAATTTTCATTGCGCTTGCAATAAAGAGCGCTGATAGCTGCGGCTACAAATTACGCGTTGCAAACTTGTCATTTGATGCTTTCAGTGGTGAAAAGATCGATTTTTATTCTCAATCATGTGCTGTGAATACCGATTAACACGTAATTGACAAACACGTGGATTAGGCCCACACACCGTTGGTATTCGCTAGATAGCAGAGCGCTGTGCCGGACCTAACCATTGGCCCTACCGGAGCCACCGATCGATTCCTCCTCGCTCAAGTTTGTGCACTCTCGTTCAGGTTCCCGGACACTTACTCGCCGCGGTGCCTGAGTTGTTACGGCCTTGGGTTGTTGAGCACGAGCACGCAGGTTAGAATGGCCGCAGCGGCGACCCCGTTTCCATGGCAGACGAAACGCTTAAGACCCCGGTGTGCTACCCGGTGTCAATGCAGGAGGTGAAGAACCCCAGGTGGTAGAAATTAAAGGGGCTTTCACAGGGGGTCTCAACAAAGTTGCGATTTGCCCAGGGTGCTAAAAGGCGCTACTTCAGGAATATCCTGCAGCAAAATTATTTAGCTGCGTTTTGTGGAAGCTGAGATATCTGTAGTGAAAATTGGATGGATGGATGGATGGATGGATGGATGGATGGATGGATGGATGGATGGATGGATGGATGGATGGATGGATGGATGGATGGATGGATGGATGGATGGATGGATGGATGGATGGATGGATGGATGGATGGATGGATGGATGGATGGATGGATGGATGGATGGATGGATGGATGGATGGATGGATGGATGGATGGATGGATGGATGGATGGATGGATGGATGGATGGATGGATGGATGGATGGATGGATGGATGGATGGATGGATGGATGGATGGATGGATGGATGGATGGATGGATGGATGGATGGATGGATGGATGGATGGATGGATGGATGGATGGATGGATGGATGGATGGATGGATGGATGGATGGATGGATGGATGGATGGATGGATGGATGGATGGATGGATGGATGGATGGATGGATGGATGGATGGATGGATGGATGGATGGATGGATGGATGGATGGATGGATGGATGGATGGATGGATGGATGGATGGATGGATGGATGGATGGATGGATGGATGGATGGATGGATGGATGGATGGATGGATGGATGGATGGATGGATGGATGGATGGATGGATGGATGGATGGATGGATGGATGGATGGATGGATGGATGGATGGATGGATGGATGGATGGATGGATGGATGGATGGATGGATGGATGGATGGATGGATGGATGGATGGATGGATGGATGGATGGATGGATGGATGGATGGATGGATGGATGGATGGATGGATGGATGGATGGATGGATGGATGGATGGATGGATGGATGGATGGATGGATGGATGGATGGATGGATGGATGGATGGATGGATGGATGGATGGATGGATGGATGGATGGATGGATGGATGGATGGATGGATGGATGGATGGATGGATGGATGGATGGATGGATGGATGGATGGATGGATGGACGGACGGATGGATTGGATTACATTAGATTGGATGGATTGGATTTATTGGATTACATTAGATTGGATGGATGGATGGATGGACGGATGGACAGACGGACAGAAATATTTTCGTCAGAATACATGTGCGGACGATTCCGAGCTAGATGGCCATGTACCCATGGCTGAAGGCCACCTTGGTGGCACTATCCACGGCGTTGGTCTCGACGACCGAGTCTGAGGATGGCTAACACGACCTCCCACTGCTCGAGAGAAGGATCACGCATAATATCCGCCGGTGGCGGCGCTATGCTACAACTCCATAAGATGTCATAGGTTGCCAGTTCTTGACACCATTTGCATGCCGGCTGAGCGTCCGGGTAGATTTTTTTAACACGCATTGGATATAGAAAGATCTCGCCTGCAATTTTCGCCAGACGCATTTTTGCGCCTTCCCCAATTGCTTGTCTGTAGGCGGGTAAATTCTCCGCTCGTGTTTGTAATGCTTAGTAATGTCGTGAAAGGACACCAGTCCATCTCTTGTTGACCTCCCCGGAGCGTCCGGCTCACCTGCCCGGGTGGCGAAACCTCGAGCATTGATGTGAGCTGCCTCGTTCCCAGGGTTCTCAGAGTGTGCCGGTACCCAGACAATTTCCACCTCCGTAGTCCCTCGCCCTGTGGCCCGATTCAGCAATAGTGATGCTGTGACTGATATTATGCCCCTCACCGAATTTCGGGTGGCTGTTTTCACTGACTAAAGAACGTGGTGTGGGCAAGCATTGTCTGGAGTGGGTCCTCCCACAGAGCACAAACCTGGGACCTCAGAAACGTAGTGGAGGAAAGCAATAGCCGTGCCTTTGACAAGGTGCTGACATTCGTTGTAAACGTTGGTTAGGAGGACGTGGGTACGGCCGTCACGTAGTCGGACGAAACCTCTGGCAACGACAAGGCCCCGCTCCAGCACAGTAGAATATGGCCGTCCGCCAGGCCCTCGTAGTCGTGAAATAGGTCGTTCCGCACGGGCACCAAGATACCGCGGCGGCACCGTGACGACATTCTCGACTATGCGCAGAGCGTTGCTGCAGGGATCTCGGGAGCCAGCGCTAGCCACGGCTGCTTGGTCGAGAAGGTGACTCGTGCGTCCTTAATGTCAATCACAGCACCGTTCGCCCGCAGGAAGTCGATCCCCAGAATCAAGTCTGGAACACTCGGAGAGCATGACAAATTCACCAACGCATGTTAAAACAACGCCGTGCACTTGCCAACAGGGAAAATTAGGTGCCCACCAGCGGTGCGCATGTGGGTCCCCGTCCACGGTGTCAGAACTTTTTTAAGGTCTCCAGCAAAGCCACAGATCATAAAAAAAACAATCAGCACCGGTATCGAGCAGCGCGGTAATTTCGGTGCCAGCAATTGTCACCCGCAAATCGGATGCAGTGTATCGAGTATTGTTGCTGCCGCTCTCTGTCCAAATATGTCGGCTCGTTGGTTTCGTGATGCAGCATCTTGACACGTCTCGACGTCAACGGCCTTGCCTGCAGAGGTCTGTGGTGTTAGTTTTCCAGACGCAAAGGGGGCGAGCGACGGCCAGCAGAGCTACTCTGGCAGCCGGGGCTAGAAGCGTGATAGCGGAGAGGCGAAGGCGAACTGGACTCACGCCTTCCAGAGTAAACACGGTTCTGGCGAGCCCAGAGATGCTCCGCAATCTCATGCAGTCGTTCACCGTTCTGAGAAGTGCGTCGGGACGGAAACCGCGAAAACCCACTTGGCGCTACGGACAGGCTCGTTAGAGATGACCGGGCTCCCCATATTCGTAGCACAGAGGCCCACGGTCAGGTGTACGCCAAAAATCCGACTTCCGAGGACGTGGCTCAGCTGTAGCAAGTGCAGCCGCATAATATGGGGCGGTACTACTGACGGGAGACGTTCGGGTTATACCGTAGCCCGGTGCGGTTGCGTGTCATGTGCCGATGCTGCTCATAGACATCGTCGGAATAGCGGGACCGTAGTTCGCCGTGCGACGTACAACGAATGCGTACGTGGGTCTGGCAATGAACTGGGGCGGCGCTTCTGAAACAGGGGGTGCCTGCGCAACCTGATTTCGTCCCTGACGTCTTCTGTCAGCGCTGCAAGCGACGCAGGGCAACCTGGGGCGGATGGAACCGTTAGAGGTCTTTGCGAACAACTGACCGAATCAGTCCGCGCAAGGTGTCTGCACTGCCGTTGAGGCACGAGGAAAAGGTTTCGGGCACAATGCTGTGGATGTCTCGATTGTATTGGCGGGCCGGTTGCTGGAGCGTCGTCTCCATGGTGGTCGCCTCGGTGAGAAATTGCGCAACAGTGCGGGGTGGGCTGCGTACGAGGCCTACGAAGAGCTCCTGCCTAACCCCTCGCACGAGATGGAGAAGCTTCTTCTCTATCGTCATGTTGGGGTCGGCACGCTTGAATAGACGGGCCATGTCCTCGATGTACATGCGCACACTTTCGTTCGAGCGCTGGTTTCGGCAGTGCAGCGCAGCTTCAGCCTTCTCCCGGCGGATGGCGTTGGGTAATGTCGGCAGGTGATTCCGGCAAAACGTCTCCCAGGTGAAAAGTGTAGTCTCGAAATTTTCAGACCACGTCCGGGCAGACTCTTCCAGAGCAAAATATACATTATGGATCTTGCGCTCGTCGCTCCAGCCATTGTAGTAGGCTACCCGCTCGAAGGTCTCCAGCCAATCCTCAGTGTCTTCGAACACGGCACCGTGAAGAGATGGCGGTATTCGCGGTGGGTTGCAAAGAATCGGGGCCAGGAGCCGGGTGTCAGTGGCCATGGCAGTTGGATTCAACGGGCTAGGCTGGGTCGGCACCAGGAACCTAGTGTCAGTGGCCATATCAGTTAGACTCGGTGGCCGAGGCTGCGTCGTTCTTGTGGGCGCGGGAAGGGGCCCTAATTCGGGCTACTCTTCAATGATACGGCAGCTGGGTCGCTAGTGGACAGGTGTGAGGTCCGTAGTGATGCTGTGTGGAGTGCGGTGGTTGGGAAGCGCACCCAGCACAGCTCCGCCAAATGTTACGAGTAATTCGTAGGAGAATTTCCGGAATAGAGATGTAAAACTGCGGCGGTCCCTAAGTGGTCCGAGCGTTTGAGCGAGAGAGAACCATATATCTATCTCAGATGCTCTCGATATTAGTAAGACAACATGCCACAAAACTTTGCGTGAGACCTTGGGGAAACGAAAGCTGAATGCCAGACTTGTGCCGCACTTTCTCACACAGGACCAGAAAGACACGCGGGCATCACTGAGCGCTGATTTGCGGTCCGAGGCAGAGAAGGATGCTGCATTCGTCGACAGCATCATTGTTGAAGAGGAAGCATGGTATTTTCGATAAGATTCTCAACCAAAGAAGCAACGCGGCAAATGGCGGTCCACAAGGACTCCGTCATTGAGAAAGGGTCGGTGACAGAAGACCAAAACAGACTACCCTGATAGTTTTCTTTATGCCAGAGGAGTCATACACCACGAGTTTTTCGCACAATGGAAGGCGGTGAATCAGGAGTTTTATATTTGCGTGTTCCAAAACGTGCGTGACGCACTGCGACGCCGCCGCCCTCACTTATGGGCATCTGGACATTGGAGCGTTCTCCACGATAACGCAAGGCCGCAAACTGCACTCAGCGTGCCAGAAGTTCTCGCCAAGCGCAGCGATACTGTACTTTTCCATCCGCCATCCTCGCCTGACATCTCCCCGTGCGATCTTTTCCGATTTCATCGTCTGAAGAGGGCCCTAAATGGTCGCTGGGCAGGGAGCGTGGAGGCCATTCAAGACGCCACGACAAAGGAGCTGATAGCCCTGCCAAAAGAAGCGTTTTCCAACTGTTTCCAAGACCTCAAGAAGCGTTGAAAGCTTTGTATAGACTTCAAGGGAGACTATTTCGAAATGGTGCTGCACAAATGATTTCAGTGTTACACGCATTTTGTTTATATATATATATATATATATATATATATATATATATATATATATATATATATATATTACTGAGCAGCGTAGTTAGTAGAACCAAAAATGAACGTTTATTCACAGGTTTAGCGCATATTTATAAGTACCCTAGTGGCAGGAAGATAGGAAGGAGCACTTGTTACTCGAGATAGTCCGAAGCTCTGAAGGATCGTTAAATAAGGCGATAAAAGGTGCGCGCTTCGAAAACACATGAAATTGCAACATTCCTTCCTCCTCAGAAATGAAAACGTTGCACTGGCTTGTGTTCTCTCGTTGAGCGTCTCAGAGTTTGGAGAAAAAACAGCGCACCTTTAGACACGGACAATGGCAGATATAACGACACAGTGTCTAAAGGTGCGCTGTTTTCTTTCCAAATATGAGCTGCCAACTAGCCCGTTTGACCATCCTTGCAAGTCTAAGTTTGTTGGGCGACACCTGTATTCAACGGGGCCACCGGAATATCTGGTGCCGGAAGATCTGGGGAACCGGTGCCATTTGGGGTGCGCCGAGCTGAAATGCCTTCATCCGGGCTCACTGTTTCTGGATGCTGTAGTTGTGTTGCTTGGTCTGGCGCACTGCAATGTGTGGTGGCTGTAGTTACTGCCGGGTTATCCCTTGGTGCTTCTGGTCGCGGGCGGACCTGGCACACGTGCCGCTGGACGACTCCGTCCGATGTTTCCACGGTCACCATTCGCGCTCCAGACGTCGTCTCCACATGGGAAGGCGTCCAGATACTCCCCGCACCGTAATTGCGGGCATACACCTCACTTAGAAGCAGTGGCAGCATGTCATATTTGTTCTCCTTTGGTCCCGGAAGTGCTGGAGGCTTGCATGTGTCCACGCGTGAGCGCTTTTGATAGCCCAAAAGCAGCTCTTCTGGGGATTTACCAGATTTTCGTGGAGTCCTCCGGTAGTTAAAAAGCAACTGTACTAGGTTCTCTTACAGGTTTCCTTCTCTCATTTTTTGAAGGCCATCTTTTGCAGTTCGCACTGCCCTTTCTGCCGCACAATTAGACTGGAGATGGTAGGGAGCACATCGAAGGCGCACAATGTTGTTGTTTGCCGAGAACGACGCGAAGTTTTGACTGGTAAACTGGGTTCTGTTGTCAGAAACGATCGTGCGGGGTATTCCAAACCTGCTGAAAATGACACGGAGACAGTTAATGGTACTCTGTACTGACGCATGGGACAAATGTATTGCTTCGAGCAATTTGGTATGCGCGTCGACTACTAAGAGTATCATTTTTCCGCAGATCGGACCCGCGTAGTCAACGTGAATACGGAACCACCTTTCGGCTGTTTCAGGCCAGTTAACGGAGGGGGCCGTGGCTGCCATCGGCAGATTTTGCACCCAGTTCTTGCACTGAGCAGACAACTCTTCAATATTTCTGTCAAGACCTGGCCCCCAGAAAAAAGAACGCGCGACAGATTTCATTGCCGGTGAACTCTTCTGTGTTTCATGTAGAAGAGGCAGCACTCGTTCCCTAGCTTCGGTTGGTATTATGACCCTATTACTCTAGTACACCAGTTCATGTGCTATGAATAGTTCGAGCTTACGGTCAAAAAACGGCAGTACGGCCCGGGTCATTCCGTTTGCGTTTTTGGGCCACCCATGTATTATGTATTGTTTGACCTCAACCAGGAGGGTCAAAAGGCATTAATGTCTTCAGCTCACGCGTTGTCACGGCGCCATAATTCAGCTGGTTCAGCGACAGCACATATTCGGGCGGCTCACAGTTGACGTCAGCTTCAGGAAATCGCTGCGGAAGTCGGCTCAGGGCGTCAGCGTTCAGCATCTGTCGTCCTGGTGCGTACTGTAGCCGGTACGGGTAGGCTCCCAGGTGGTGCGCCCAACGTTGTATCCGAGCGGCGGCCACTGGGGGCGTCTGCTTGTCTGATCTCAGCAGGCTCAGCAATGGCTGATAATCAGTCAGCAGGGTAAATTCCCGACCTAGATGGTAGTCACGGAATTTCGTGACGCCGAATACCAGTGCCAGTGCCTCTCGCTCGAGCTGTGAATATTTGCGTTCCGCCTGAGTTATTGTTCGCGAGCGGAACCCGATGGGCCTGTGATCGTTACCAGTCGTGTGAAACAAGACAGCTCCCACACCGTACGGAGGCGCGTAACATTCAAGTTTAAGTTCCTTCGAAGGGTGGAAATGAACGAGAACCGTGGCTGTTTTAAGGTTTTACTTGGCGCGTTCAAATGCGAGCTCTTGAGGCTGGTTCCATACCTAGCATGCATTCTTTTCAAGCAGTTGATGCAATGGAGCAAGGGTTGTTGACATGTTCGGCAGAAACCTCGCGTAAAAAGTAACCATGCCCAAAAACGAACGTAGCTCGAATGCATTACATAGGTTGGGTGCCTGCATGATAGCGTCAGGGTTTTTCTCATTCAGATGAAGCCCATCGCGATCGATGTGCTGCCCTAGATAAGTTACTGCTGGGCTGCGCAGTTAGCACTTATCGAACCTTAGCTTTACACCACGCTCTCGGAAGCGCTCTAAGAAGTTTTTCAGCGTCTCACCGCTGTCACTCGCTCTTTCGGAAAGGAGCACATCGTCCAGATAAGCCTGTGCTCCTGGAAGACCAGCCAAAACCTCATCCATTTATTTTTCTTTGGAATATAGCAGGCGCAGCGGCTATCCCGAAAAGAAACCTGTTGTAGAAAAATAGCCCTTTTGGCGTATTAATGACGCAAACTTTCTTAGCGTCATAATTTAGCGCCACTTGACTGTATGCACCCCGTAAATCGAGAGTGCGTAAATATTCCTCATCGTGTAGTCGGGCAAAATTATCCTCAGTGATTGGCAAAGGGTATTGCTCAGTTGCACACGCTGGATTTACTGTGGCCTTGAAATCGCCGCAGATCCTTACTGCGCCGTCTTAAGCACTGTGACTATGGGCGTTGCCCATTCAGAGTGTGCCGCCAGCGACAGTACGCCCAGAGCAACTAAACGGTCTCGTTCAAGGGACTGATGCGGGTCCCATTTGAACCTAACATATTGGACTTATTTTTGGAAATGTGGCTGAGTGTTTGAAGGTTTCTTCACTTCCGCCACCGGTTGGCCCGGTATTGCACTGCCTCCGGGATCGGCCTGGGTCATTACACGGCGCGTCTTTTCTATCCTGTTTTTCTATCCCATCTTTGAATTCTCCTACTATCTGCATGTAGTAGCGATTGTGGCTCGGCTTGAGCCAGTTGGCAAGCCTGTGCACTCTCCTTTTCTTTCTTCCTGGAAACAACAGACAGACAGACTCAATCGCGTAGCGCGTATGGAATAGATCTGGCCTTACAGAACTTGTGTACGGCGCTTTCCTTCATCTGCATGCCGGCTAAAGGACGCTTGATTAGTTCCAGTTCCTCGGAGAATACGTCGTGGTAGTAATGGAAGATGCTGTTCACGCTGGATTCGCTTGCTTCTTTTCTTGACGCTGAGTCCTCGACATAACGAACCACCGGAACACCTGCGCTCTTCAGATGTTTGATTAAATCGCGACCGCAGAGGATAGGTCCCGCACAGTCCAACACGGTCAGCGCACACTTTACTGTCGTCCCTTTATGACAAACCTGGAGCTCAAGCTCCCCAAATACCTGAAGGCGTCCTGTGTAGGAGCCTAATTTCAGACTGGACAGTTTCAGTTTCGGCCATTGCCCGCGATGCTTATCGAACAGTTGACGCGGAATGACACAAACGGGAGACCCGGTATGGGCTTCCATGCTCAGCTGCACACCGCCCCAAGCAAATGTTCGGCGGATCGGCGGTTCCAGACAGCTTTTTCGTTGTGATACCAAAGTCCAAATGTGGGCGGCTTCATGTTCCTGGTCTGCTGAGGTTTCCGTCCCCAAGAGGGCGTTATTTTGCGCCGTCCTCGTAAAGGGCGTCACCCTACAGAGGAAAACAGCGGGGCTGATTGATCTAAGGCGTAGGGGTTTAAGGACAGTGAAGGGAAAGTAGGTTTTAAGCGGGTAGAAGTGACCAAGCGAAGGTTATCTGATTGGTGGCTAAAATCGAGAGAAGAGTAAAATTTCATAAGTGATGGCTAGGTGGCTTGAGCCACCGCCCGAATTAAAGGGTTGAGCCGTATCCATCCATCCTCGCCATGCCTTGTTCTCGAGCCCTGCGACTTCTACATTTCCTTACGAGGTGACCCCGTCGTCCACAGCGGTAACAACGAGCGTTAGACCGGGAGCAACATATGTCATTACGTTTCGTACTGCCGCACCTTGAGCATTGTTGATGTGCGGCAGCCCTCGTTTCGTCCAGCAGAGTTTCCTTCTGATGCGCCTGTACTTTTAATACAGGTGGTTGTTGCCGGTACGATCATGCGTTTTACGCCACTATCCGCAGCCTCGGCTGCAAGGGCCATTGTCTCAGCGTCTTGTAGCGTTAATTCCTGCTTTGCCAGTAGCTTCTTCTGCAGGGCACCTGACCGTATACCACACACAATGTGGTCTGGTAGCATGTGATCCAAAGCACTGCCAAAATTGCAATTTTCAGCCATGCGGCGAGTTCCTACCAGGAATTCATTAATCGGCTCGCCCTCCTCCTGACAGCGACTTAAGAACTATAAGCTTTCAGTGATTTCGTGTCTCCTAGGACTATAATGCTCACTCAAAACTTCGACTTCTTCATACGTCAACGCATTTGGTTTGCGCGGAACCACCTTTCCTGCCAGCACCTGCATCGTATGCGTATTTAACGCGGCAATCAGCAATGCTTTTTTTAGTCGAATCTTCAATTGGATTAGCTTCGAGGTATGCTTCTACCTTAATAAGGTACGGCTGCCACTTATCTTTGTCGTCTTTGAAGTCCGGAATGTGCCGAGCCATGACGGCCTTGGTTTCTCGGTTCTGCGTGGGGTCCTGTTCTGTGCCGACTTTCACTGCATTGGCGATGTCCACCCTCGTCGCCACTGTAGCGTAGCCGTGGAGTCCTCACATTAATGCCAGACCAGGGAAGCAGCAGTGTAGTCAGTAGAACCAAAAATGAACTGTTATTACACAGGTGTAGGGCGTATTTATAAGTAGCCTAGTGGCAGGAAGATAGGAAGGAGCACGTTAGTCGTGATGGTCCGAAGCTCTGAAGGATCGCCAGATAATGTGATAAAAGGTGCGCGCACTTCGAAAACACACATGAAGTTGCAACAGAAACCAAGGAGCATAGTTTATTTTTATTTTAGTTTTGTGGTGTGGACCAATGTATTTTATTAGTAAATATTTTACTAATAATTCGGAGGTCGTCGGCACGGTTCCTATCGGCGGCATGTGGTTGTTTTTTTCTTTTGCTTATCTAATCAGTACCTACCTTTCCGCGAACAAATATTCACCAATAATCTCCATTGATCAACGCCACAAACTAAAAAAACATGGTTGAGGTTTATCTCCTCTATACTAGTGACAAGTGCAAAGCAAAAGCTTCGTTTGACTGGTTTTACTTGGTCAGGTGGTCCCTATCCCTTTCCATATACTTTGCATGGCCAGCAATTTCTTTGGGATCGTCAGACTCTGCCTGGCGCCGCCGGTACACAGTCGCAACCGATGGCTGGGTATATATGGCTAAATATTAAAATGATTCATGAATGCGAAATCAAATGAAGAGCGTTAGATAAGTTGTTTTCTCCAAAGCTTTCGACAAATTCGGATACCACCTTTGGTACCATGCGTATCCTTCTGCGACCACCGGTTAGCCCGCCACGATTCTCTGAAGGTCGTCCCTAATTACGGTTCTGAGGACTAAAGGTCGTCGGCACGAATCCCTCGCACAAGCCAGTGTTGAATTCGACTAACAACTTTGTGCGCGGAATTGCGCAGTTCGTTTGACATCGCTCCAAACCCTCTGCGCCGAAAGGATGGCCCACCATTTTACCACAAATGGTGACTTCAAGTGGCACCAGTCTCGGCACAGACTCGCATTCATACAGTACATATACAGCGAAACGCCAGGCACCTGCTGAAAATAGGAGATTCGAAAGATAAGAGAGCAGCGTAGCAGCGTTTGTGGCTAACGTTGGTTGTGGATCAGCCTGAGCCAATGGGCAGGCCCCTGCACTTTCCTTTTCATTTTTCTCGCCAGCAATAGCAGAGAGAGAAACAACGTTATTGAGCCCAGCTCGACGTCTTCTTAGACGCTGTCCATGGAAGTGGTTCGCTCTTCACGGGACCCATATGCTTCTCTAGCCGCCTGGGCCCTGCAGATCACGACGAGCTGGTCTTGCAGGGCAGGGCTGGTTAGCAATGTCTCCCATAAGCTAGATTATGGAGGATGAGGGATGAGTTGAGGTAGTCGGGCAGGCAAAAGGTGGGTGGATTGCCTTCACAAAATCGCATACTCCAATGACGTGTTGGAGCACGCCCACTAACTGAGTCTTGCAAAAATAGCATTCCTTCTCGTACCGTTCCGGGTGCATCTTGCTTTGAAGGTAGGGTGCAGGAAAGATCCTGCCTGTATCTGCCTCTAGATCGCTTGCTTTTTTCTGCTAAGCGATTTTTGAGGATCGCGGTAACGTGGCCTCTCCATCTTGTAATGGTTCGTTATGTCCCTATAACTAAATAGGGACTGTGGCTCACCTTGCTCTACCCGCTGTTCCATCTCTCCGGCGAACTGGTGGGCAAATTCGTTGCCCTCCAGCCCAGAGTGAGCCGGTGTCCATATCAACTCAACTTTCTTTTCAGGTACGTCGCGTTTACTCTTGAGAACATCTAGTGCCGCAAGAGACACCCAACCCTTTCTGTAGCTGTTATACGCCTTTTGCGAGTCAGTGACAATGCTTCCCACTTTGGGCGGCGCGAGTGCTAGCGCTATCGTTGCCTCTTCTGCCACCTCCGGAAAAAACAACTCGATAGAGGCGCAGGGTACGAGCACATCTCGCATCGTAACTGACAGCGTGACTTTCGATGAAAACTTAGGTAACGAAGCATCTGTGAAGAGAGTGACCCACTTTCCTCTTATATTTGATCTAAAGTCTCCGTCAAGGCCGCAATACGAGGCGAGTCGAACCGCCTTCTTGGCGGTGAAATACATAAGCACTCGTGTACTGTGTAAGTAATTTTGCAGGTTAAATAACCAGAAGTAGTCTAAGCTAACCTAGATTCGTCCATTGTTGCATCGCAAACAGCCGACATGCAGAACCACAGTTTATCCAAACTAATCTGAAGCTCTCCGCTGCATCATGACACAAAGCCGTCATGCAGCATCGGGGCAATAAACTCCATTTTCCCCTCGTCTTAATTTTCTTTTTAACTCACAGGAGGCGACTTCAATGGCAAGATTCCTCCAGACGCTGCGCATATCTATACTGCTACTGTTTTGCAGAGCGGAAAAGGTGCTCGGGAATCTCAGAGAAGCAAATAGGGCAGACCTTCAGGAATAAAAACATGAAGGAAACAAAGGAGTAATTCCGTACGTTAGCGCCACTTCGCGGCTTTTGAAAACAAAGGGGCTAAGGAGCCATATTTAGGTCACAATTTCCCGCTCGACAGGGCCTTGCCAATGAATGTGTATACCAGTGAGGGTTACCATCACGCAATCTTTCTGGAAAGCTGCACCATTACAGGTTTTTATAATTTCTTTGAGATTTATGCTGTTTAGTTATCCTGTGGCATGTCAGGTGTCTGCAAAGAGCGGGCAGTAAAACTAGTTTAAAAGATCAGTGACATAGCAAAAGAAAAAGATTAATGGTCATCTTGGCTTCCAAAAGAAAGAGACGATTAATGGTCGTCTTGGCTTCCACTCAGAAGCTGCAGAGAGCTGTTGACTGGAAAGTTTTCAGCATCGTTGGAGACTGAACATATGGGCACCCCTATGTCTCCTTTCCAACTGTTTTCTATTGGCCGACGAGCATTCCCACCTTGCTACAACGGTGTGCAATGTGTGAAGCATCTCTGGAGAGGAGTTTTGGTGGTTTCACTGGCTTTCTTTCAACACATAACATAATTGCTCCCACTATTCTGCAGGTGACAAGATATAAACTAGGCCGGTGCGTTCGCTTGCGCCTGCTCCTTCACCTTGTTCTGTCGGGCTTTCTATGTTCATGTACAAATAAAGTCGACTTCTATTTCTGCCGTGTCAAAAATCGCAATTGAAGTTTGTACAGTGTGAACGAAGTGATGGAGTGAAAGATTGCTGCCATAATGAGTGCGTTACCTGCATAAATAAAAGCAGTGCACAACAGTTATGTATTCTTCGTGCAATAAAACTTTTTATAGTTACGTAGACGTTCGCCCTGAGTGGTTCTTGTTTTTTACAGCGCCTATACAATGAAGCAAGAGGCAAAGATTCGCGATGAAAATTAAGCATTTGCTACATCCGCTTCCAGTGGCTTCAAGCTGGCTCATGGCTTGCTGGATTCGATTGACATTCAATATCGAGCAGGCCATGAGCCAGCTGCAGGAGAGTGTGTAAAGGCTGCTTAATATTCCCCGCGAAGCTCTCAAGTTTACAAGAGTAAGAAGGAGAGGCATCCAAGACAAAGCCGCATTAATACAGCTTGCCATCGGTTACCGAGGCAATGTCGGTGGATGGTTGGACAGAGGTCTGAAAGCGATTGGTTCTTACTTGGGCCGGCATTCGCACTTGATATCGGGCCACGTACCAAACAATTCAAATTCCGTCTCGGCTGTGCATAGGCTATTTTCTCCGCTCTCCGTCGGGGAGCAAAACACCTGTGGCTGCAGAGCACTTCCAAACGCGACGTGACCGCGGCATCCGAAGATGCAGTTTCTACTGCCCACGTTTGAAGCTGGTACCGAAAAGTTGCTGTGCCCTCTTCGTCGCTTTCGTGATCAGCTTCACAATCAGAAAAGTGTACAACAATTATATCTTACAGCTACTAATCTACGGGGCAGAAACATTGAGGCTCACGAAAAGGGTTACCCTCAGTTTAGGGACAACGCAGCGAGCCATGGAAAGAAAAAAAATGATAGGTGTAACATTAAGAGACTGGAAGAAGGCAGAGTGGGTGAGGGAACAAACGCGGGTTAATGACATCCTAGTCGAAATCAAGAGGAACAAATGGGCTTGGCCGGGACATGTAATGCGAGGCAAGATAACAGCTGTTCCTTACGGGTAACGGAGTGGATTCCAAGAGAAAGTAAGCGTAGCAGGGGGCGGCAGAAGGTTAGGTGAGCGGATGAGATTAAGAAGTTTGCAGGAAAAGTGTGGATGCAGCTGGGAAAGGATGGGGAAAGATATGGGAGAGGCATTTGATCTGCAGTGGGTTTAGTCAGTCTGATGATGATGACGATGATCAACCTGAGGACAAATGACCTGATGATGCCATTAAGCGTTTAAATCTCGAAAAACCGATTAGGTCCCTAGTTCAGCGTCTTCACTTCTGGGGCCAGGGCTCGGCACGTCCTCAGTGTCGGGCACAAAACGTTCGGTCCCACACACATCACGCTGTAACTAGTTGTACTGCTTTGACATTGGATGAGCACCAGCTTTGGCACACGAAGGAAGCTGCAGGCTAACGTCAACGCGTCTTTTCCTTCTGCGGCAAAATTTCTGCCCATGACTTTCGGCTGACCTTGTGCAAATCTACAAAGGCATCACTCATATTTCTGGAATCATCCATCGTGCCCCCCACTCACAAACAATAGGTTCCGGATCCCCTGGAAGGCTCCACATATAACCTTCCCTTCATTGTCCAGACAAACGGTAATCGGTTGTAGTCACATTCTGGGGCCTTGTCTACGGCTTCGTCTTTTGCATTAATGTTTGACTTCCTTTTGCTTTTCATTTGAGGAAAGAAGACGTAAAGTGTATGTGAGAAAAAGGTTATTTACTCAGTACAGACCGCTACATCTCGCTACTTCGTTGACGCATCTTGCTCTACCTCTTTAATCGGTCGACCTTGACCTGACTTCACTCCTTGCTGCGGTAGTACAACTCCCGTAAGCTTCTACGGTCTCGGCTTTGACGCATCTTGCGCTAGAGCTTTACGTGGCCGACCTCGGCCCCGCTTCACTCCTCCTTGCAGCGGCGCACACTCCGTTGTGTTCCGCGGTCGTACCGTTGGCGACGTTCCGTCTGCCATTAAGCGTGGCCGTCCTCGACCCCGCTTGAAACCTTCTTTGCCCTCCGTCGGCCCAGCTGCTTGCATGTGTGGCGCCTGAGCCTGGTGACGTCCGCGGCACCAGCCCCGCACCGTGGGCAGTGCAGCGGGTACCGGCGGGAGTGTATGACCTCCTCGTGCCTTCTTGCATGGGCGCGTTCCCTGAATCTCTTGCCACACTGGCCGCACTCGTAGGGCTTCTCACCAGTGTGGATCATCATGTGTACCTTGAGATTGCCCGGCTGCGAGAACCTCTTCTGGCACAAACTGCACACGGAGTTTCGCTTGTTAACGTGGGTACGCTCGTGCCTGATGATATCAGCCCTGCGTACATGAAGGGTAACGATAAGCAGAATTACCACACTACGAAAATCTGCTCCGGATGCCTGCGTTAGTAGACACCTTTAGCATATCACGTACCATGTTACCGTAAGCGGTTCCGTACCGTAGTACCGGGAGCCCGCGGCGCCAATGCACATCGCATATCCCACTAACGGTGCCAGATGGCACCAGCTACCCGGCAGCTGCGCGTGCGCATGCATCACCGGGACCAATCAGCGCGCGCTCATCAGCTCATCCGGTACTTCGGCAAAGGTAACCCGGTACAAGGTAGGTTAAAGGTGTCTAGTTATGTCTGGACATCTCTTTCAAGGTTACGATTTCGCCAATGAGGTTCGCACCTTCCACCTATATCACTGCCGCAGGTGTCAGGCGCATTTTTTCCTGTTTCTGATGCAGCTCTTCCACATGACTTAATGTCTCTCACTTACTCTCTTTCCGCTCCTGTTGGCGTTGTCTTCCTATGTCCTCGCTAAGCGAACCTTGGTATACCTGTACTTCAGCTGTAATGTGAGCGACTCAGCAGTAATGCTAATCAGGCTTATTGAGCAGTGTCTGAGGCACCACAGCTCAGTTCAGCTCTGCAAGTACTGAAATACACACGCGCGCAATGTCTAACTTAATTCTATAGCGTCCAATAAAGGTCAGCGCTCATGATGAGCTGAGCACAAGGCAACCAGATTTGGCGGGCGGCTCGTACACTTGCGTCAGTCCTCGAGAGAGGCCGACACCAAAAGGACCAGCCGGGTCATTTCGTACACGGGAGATTCGCTCAATTCTGACACCGCAGCAGCGGCTTCAGACTAACAATTTATATGCACGGGAGACAGCAAACAACGGCCACGGTTATAATGAACACTCGCTTATTACAAATGGCGTTGGCGATACCGCAAAAATGTGTATAAGAGTAATGGCACCGCGTCTCAGATATAACGAACAGCGGCGGCCATGCAACTCGCTTAGGGCGAACAAGGAGGCTCCGTGAACTCGACCCCACTGTAAAAAAACTCGCGCTTCCCGTGACCGCGGATGGCCAAGAGCGCCGGCCAGCCCCAGTGGCATCGCTCTGAAGGGAACTTCGAGACCCCCAAAAAAGCAACAAAAGGCAGCATTAAAACTATGAAAACTCGCCGGCGAAGCGCGAGCCGACGGGTTAAGGCATACAACGCCCATCACTGCGTAAGGGTGTGCCGGCTGGGCAAAGCCTCTAAAGTGCAAGCGTGATTAGAGCGGGGTCGGCGATCAACCAATGGTAGCGATTAGAGAAGTTTGAATAGCAGTCACGTGGGATGCCTGGCTTGCCCAGCCGATCACGTGGCTAGCGTCACCAGCCCAATCTGCTCTCCACGCTCTGCGCCGCCACCGTGAGTAGACAACGCCCAGACAGGCTGTGCAGTTGATACGTTCTGCGCGTATTTGCGCTAGCTTCACAGCCGCATGGACCCAGCCATGGGAGACTACGGTGACGCACGTGACGTTGGTAACAACGTGTTGTTACTGCGCAGCTGTCCGGCACGGGTGACTCCGTTAACGCCGACATCACTGTGCCACGAACTGAGGAAGAAATATGGGCAAAGTACGAGCACTCCCAGACTTCCAAGAACATTATGAAGGCCACGACAAGGAGGCGTAACTGTTGCCACCTTCCTTGAAGGCTTCAGCCTTAATTAGTTATGTCGCATCACTAAACCAGATTGTTGGCGGCAAGGTTCTCGGCGGGGAGCACATGACCACCGTGGACAGCTGAGAATACACTTTGGTAGCGCTTGCTTTCCAGTATCAGACGCACATAACTCACAAACTAACTTTTTAAAAATATGTGTATTGTTTTTCTGATTTGATAATTTGGGTCTAATATTAGAAGTTCACTCACTACGAACTTCGGATAGAGCGAACGCAATCAGGGCGACCGTCAGGATTGTTTGTACAGTAATTGTTAGCATACTGGAAAAAAGCGGGCAGTGTTTCTTGATGGAAAATGAACACAAAACGCGCACAACAAGCGCGAACGGGCACTTTCGAGTGTGCTACTGCTGCTAGTCATGCTGATGACGGCGTTATGCTGTGTCCGAAAATCGTGGCATTCAAGCATTCATTCTATATTTGTAGGGCGACTTGACGATTTGTGCTTCTTTAAAATATTTACGGCTTGAAAAGGTGGCTCGTCATCAGAAAGGACATCTCTCCAGTTAACTAGCCACGATGGCGTAAAGCAAGGAATGGTGCTATAAAACGGTTTAAGGCCTACTTGCGAGTGCTTGTGAAGGTGCAGTGCGTGCATTGGTGGATTCCCTTCTTGCTACGCCAATGTGTCTGCCGGGTATGCATTTCCATCTTGTACTGCGTAGTGAAGAGTTCGCCACACATCCCACAGGCGAGAAACAGGCTGTGCAAAGGAACGATACTGACGTTTCCTGAAAAAGAGCCGAGCAGTGGGAGGAGCGAATGAGCACATGTAGAGTGAAGAACTGAATTCAGTGTTTCTTAATGTGTACCGTGGCAGAGAGCAAAAGGCAAGCAGCAGTAAAATTTCACACCAGTCCCTTAGTATCAATTAGGTGCATGGCAGCTTCCTTAAGATAGTAATAGAATAGTAGATAGTATTTAAATATTTGGCTATTCGCGATGCAAAGGTAGCGCAACGGTACTAACCTGCACAAATCAGTGAATAGGTAATGTAAACATTAAATAGAGAAAGACAGTGCCTTTTCTGGAAGCGCTATCGACCAGCTTCGCACCGGTACACACGCATCAAATGAGGAGTTCTCTCACAATGCTGAGGTCCCTTTCATGCACTAAGGATATATACCTAAAAAGCAAGCACCCATTCTCTTTTATCCACAGTTTGATCTTCATGCTTATTAGGCAATGTGTCATTGCTCCTTCAACTGTCGCCTAGATGTCCTCGAAAAGAAAGGTCCGCCGTTCCGGCGGACATTCAAAGTGTTCATAATCAGGCATAATCGAATTAGCGTAGACTTCAAGAGAGAACGGACGAAGCTAGTGAAGAGGAAGTTCATTAACGAGTTAGGAGTAAGAGGGAAACTAGAGGAATTCAGGATATCGCTGCGGAACAGATAATCACCTTTAACTGATGAAGACAATCTTAATGTACATACAATGAACGATAATCTGACAGCTGTCATTACGGAGTGCGCACTGGAAGTAGGTGGTAGGACAGTTTGAGAGAATAAGAAATCTGATTAAGAAACGGCAAAGCATGCTGGCGCCTTAGCCTACCGGCAGAATAGAACTAGCAGAGCTATCGAAGTTAAAAAATGAGCGCTAGGGGGGGGGGGGGGGGGGAGGGGTAGCCGACATATGGAAGATTAATACGGAGAGAATCGAGCATGCTCTAAAGAACGGAGGCAGCCTAAACGCGGTGAAGAGGAAACTGCGCATGGTTAAAAACCAGATGTATACGTTAAGAGACAAGGAGGGCAATGACCTTAGCAACATAGATAAGATAGTTAAAGTAGCCGAAGAGTTCTGTACAAATATATACAGTAGTCAATGTAATCACAACATTAATGAGAGAGTCAGTAGCCCGCAACAATGAGTCATCCCGTCAATAACGAAAGAGAAAGTAAAGAAAGCCTTAGGAATATATGCAAAGGGGAAAAGAAACTGATGAGGATCACGTCACTGCAGATCTGTTGAAAGATGAAAGGGAGATTGTGCTAGAAAACCAACCACCCTGTATACGCAACGCCTTATGACCTCGAGCATACCAGAATCTTGGAACAACGCAAATATCACCTTAATTCTTAAAAAAGCAAACGCCAAGGACTTGAAAAATTACAGGCCGATCAGTTTACTCTCCGCTGCCTACAAGGTATTGACTAAGGTACTTACTTCAATTAACCAAATGATGAGGCAGCCTTCCGGAGATGATACTCCTCAAAATATAATATTCCCACTACTAATGAGGTGATAGAAAAATGCGCAAGAAATAACCAACGAATATATATAGCCTTCATTGATTACGAGAAATCGTGTTTCTCGGTGTAAATCTCAGCATTCATACAGGCATTGCGGAATCAGGGTGTAGAACGGCCTTATATATATAAAAAAACTGGAAGCTATATATAGCATCTGCACAGATACCATAGTCCTCCACAAAGTCAGAGAGAAAATTCCAATAATCAGGGGCGTCAGGCAAGGAGACATAATCTTCCAATGCTATTTGCCGCCTGTTTGCAAGAGGTCTTGCGAGGCATGAAGTGGGAGCAGTTAGGGATAAGACTTCATGGAGAATACCTAAACAATCTGCGATTCGCTGATGATATTGCCTTGCTGACTCACCCAGGAGGTGAGCTGCGAATCATGATCAATGAGTTAGACAGGCAGAGCGGAACGTTGGGTCTAAAAATTAACATCCAGAAAAACAAAGTCCTGTTCAATAGTCAAATACGGGACAGCAGTTCACAAGTGGCAGCAAGGGGCTGGAAGTGGTAAAGGAACTTAGAACAGCCAGTGACAGCTGATCCGCATCATGAGAGGGAAATAACTAGAAGGATAAGGATGGGGTGGAGCGCAAATGGCAGGTTCTTTCACATCATGAACGACAGTTTACCAATATCCCTCAAGAGAATAGTATTCTACAGTTTCATCTTCCCGGTACTCCCCTACGGGGCAGAAACGGGGAGGCTAACGAAAAATGTTTAACTTAATTTAGGGACAATGCAGCGAGCCATGGAAGGATAATTGGTAGGTGTAACGTTAAGAGACCGCAAGCGGGCAGAGTGGGTGAGGGAACAAACGCGCGTTAATGATATCGTAGTCGAAATCAAGAGGAAGAAAAGGGCTTGGGCAGGGCATGTAATGCAAAGCCAATATAACCGCTGGTAATTAAGGGTAACGGAGTGGATTCCAAGAGAAGGCAAGCCTAGCAGGGGGCTGCCGAAGGTTAGGTGGGCGGATGAGATTAAGAAGTTTGCAGGCATAAGGTGAGCGCAGCCGGTGAAGGATAGGGTTAATTGGAGAGACATGGGAGAGGACTTTGCCCTGGAGTGGGTGTAGTCTGGCTGATGATGATGATGATGAATCAGGCATGTTCGCAGCTTGCATACGCTATCAACCGTTTATTATCTAAAAGCTAAGGAGTGCAGGACAAGCTTCTTCTCACCTTCGTTCAACGCCCCTCGTCCTGTAGTGTTCCCGAGCAAACTCTTGGTGAACGACGTTGAATATCCAACGAGCAGTTCTTCTCCGGGGTCCACCTTCCTTAGTGTGCGGTAGTAGATGTCGCCGTTCACGAGTGAGGCCTCGAGGTTTTGTGTGCGCTTGCTGGGCGAGTAGTTCACGTCGTTCATCCAGTGATTGCGCAGTTCCGGACGGCCGTCTACCACGAAGAACTCCCCACATCGGCGCACCTGCGGAACGCAGCGGTTAAACAGTACAATTTTTAAGGAATCGTACTAACGTGAAACAACAGGCGCAAGAAAACCTGGCGGAAATTTTAAATGTCCGGTAACAGGCCAGTATTCCGTGTTCTATTCTTATACCTCTATCACTTGGGCATTTCGAAGGCCTTCGAACCGACCAGTCTATCCACTGTAAGGCCACTGAGCGCAGCTACATGGGTGGTTTATGTGGCCATCGAGACACCGTTAGCGTACCGTGTACCCTGTTACCGTTACCGAAGTACCAGAAGCATACCCACCCCTTGCGAGCACGCATGATTGGCCCGGATGCTACAGACACGCGCGCAGCCTGCCGGGTATCTGGCGCCATCTGGCACCGCCAGAGTGATTTTGGAAATATGAAACTAAAAATATACAACTTATTTTGATGATGATGATTTTAAATTTTAATGGCGCAAGGGCTTCAGATGCCAAAGAGCACCATGGAACAAAGTATTTTGGTCTACTGACAACTTATTTGGCGAAAAAAAGACACGACAGCCCGGGCTACCAAACACTGCGGTCCGTGTAGTGTCATTGCCAGCGATATAAAACAACCAACATCAGCTTCCTTCAAGGTGCAAGAATGCTACTGCATTCAGCTTGTCCAGGATAGTGGAGTTCATTTCAAGAGTAATTATTATTCTTCTTGAAATGAATAATTTTTTTGCACCTTTTAGCTTATCCTTCAGCTTACGCTAAAGCTTCCAGCTTGGCCTGCGAGTGCGACTCTTGTACTGCGAGCGGGACGGTTTAGCGTGCACAAGCAATGGTAGCCATACCTGAGATTTCGCGAAATTTTTTCAGAAAAATAAAAAGGCCCCTAACGGGGGATAGGGTGGCTCAGCGATGTCCCATGGTTATGTCTAACTTTTCGCATGCCAAAGAAGTTTGGCAAAATGGTGAGGCAATGAAAACCATAGGTGAACATTGTTATACATTTTTTTTCTGTTTTTCCTCTAACCTTATAATAACGCGGCCAGTCAGTGCTGCTGGACAGTACAATACAATGATGTTGGAAAGTACGCATGTTCGTTGAATTCTAGATATGCGATTTGCAATTGTAGTCATCCGCTGCAATCTTTCCCTCTCACACAACAATGGCACGTATTCCAGCATATTCTGTCCCAAAGAAAAAACTCACCTCGAATGCACTTGCAAGTCCGGGGCAGGGTAACCATGGGAGTAGCGTAGTGCAGTTATAGCCCCGTTGTTTCGAACGTTGTCTATAAGAGCCTTTACAACCTGAGTCTGAGTGTTCTACACATTGGCCGGGCAAGCTTACCGGCCAGGTGCAGCCGCCATTTTCGATGCCGTCCGCCTTGACTCCGTGGTACGGGCCGAAGTGCAGTCCCTTGGGCAGCGCCTTCAACGTGAACACTCCCACCGGGGCACCCTTGATTGTGGACTTGCCCGAGGTCAGGAACTCGAGCATGCTCTTACCGACGAGACTTTGATCTTCCGATTTCCCCTGCGTATATTATTCCGCCGTGTTCTCCAGCCGCTCTACTGCAAAGTGGGGGCTCGGGCATACAGGTTAGATTTTACAGCGCTGACTGTTAAAGCAAGGATTGAACTGTTTCGCACCGTATTCGCGGTCGCCGTAGTCATCCCGGCGCGAATTTGCGATTAAGTGTGTGGTAGACCCCCCCCCCCACCTTCTCGACCAGAAAAAAAACACCGTACGTGTGAAAATGGGTTGACTCGTGCAGCCCGCCAGAAGAGTGAAGTTGGCGTTTCTGAAGTGTGGTACAGATAGCTGCACCGGAGAAACCTTGAGCCCACCCAAAACGCATGAAAACGTGTACACGGAGTGGTGGTTAAGTATATATATATAACACATAAATGGGCGGGCACTATGATTTGGCGGGTGATTTCGCACTCACATGAGGTGATCAATTTTTTGACTCAGTATTGAGTTCAAGCAGGTATCGTTACATTTTTGAAATGTACTTGAGATTTTTTTCATGATTGATCCAATTTACATCGTGCATATCCCGAAAAAGCAATCAAAATACAGCCGAACCTCGTTAAAACGAAACTGTTTATAAGGAAATAACGGATATAACGAAGCAATGACGATTCCCGTTGGAACTTCGGTCAACACGGGCTATAAAGAAACTATGGCTACAACGAAGTAACCGCCGAGCCCTTCAACTTAGTTACAACGAGGTTCAGCCGTATGCCTTAAGAAGAACTTGCTACCGTGGGGAAAGGAGGCAGCGGCGGCCACGACAGCCCCCATCTCCCGATTCTCACCGTTTTAAAGGTGCCGAAAGGAAAAATTGTGCTGCGCTGGTTAGTGCGGAATTTCATGCAATCAAGCATAATGAGGACGCACCCGTAATAGAGAATCATCGAATCCAGCGAGGAGAGCGATATTTGGTATAGACGAGGAGTTGTAGATTCTGCGTCAAGCTGAATAAAGTTCCAAGAGGTTAAATGGCTTGCCCTGCTTCAGAAACCACTTCGTACATGTAGCATGTTACCCAGAGTTTCTACGGGAGACTTAGAACGGTGATGATTCGGGCTAGTGGGTAATTCGCACGCGGTTCCTTAGCGCAAAAACATGAAGGAACCAGACACAAGGATTTGTGTCCCCTCCCTTTTTTGTTTGCCGATGTCAGCCATCTCCCAGCCCCCCATCTCTCGATTCTCACTGTTTTAAAGGTGCCGAAAGGAAACATTTCGCTGCGCGTGTTAGTGGTGCATTTCATGCACTCAAGCATAGTAAGGACGAATCCGGAATACAGAATCATCGAATTCTGCAAGGAGACCTATGTATAGTAAATGGAAAGACAGTCTTGCCAGTTAGAATACGGAAATGATGAAACTCTGGGGACGCTAAAGCCAACTTTAAAGTGGAATGGGAAAGGATTAAATCACATCTGCTACAGTTTCTGGTGCAATTTTTGTGCGTGTTTGAGTCATTTTCTTTGAAATTGTCGGTGCACCAACCGTCATATTCGGGCTACTAGCTGCAGAAAGCTGTGCTCACGACGTGGTGGGCACGTTGCGATGACGTCACAAGATCACCTAACCACTCCCTGCTAATCACCGAATTTTTGAAATCTATGGCGGATTCTACTTCTTACGTAAACACTAATGATATCGCTTCGATATTTGGCAGCATATACTCTGTTAATTAACGAATGCCGTCATCCGCCGTGCGATGCCAGTGCTTTACTGCTTGGTTAGTTCATTCTGGGCCACGATTGCACCTTTTAGAAATAATGAGCACCTGCCAAAGCATGCCAAGAAAGCTATTGTAAACGTCCGTGTATGCTTCGCTTACCTCCCTCTCCACGTCGGCTAATGCGGTGTCCACACGGGCAACCATTCTGCTTCCACCGGAAGCTACAAAAAAGGATTTGAGGCATATTTTTAGATGGTTAAAGATCGAAAGCGTAGCAACTCCTTTGCTAAACCACGTAACTAAAAAGGCCAGGTCTCTATAAAAAAATACAATTTCTTTCTTCAAAATACTGCGGTATGAATAACTACATGCACTCCTCTATGTAGGCCTGTCTTCCAGTCATGTGTCAATCGCGAATCGTAAGCTCACGTTCTTTCTCACGCCGCTCTTCGCATGAGGCCGGCCCTTTGGGCTGATCCAGCCTTCCGCTACCAGGAGCCTCCCCGTAGTCCGGAAGCATATATTCTGGCGCAGGCGGGCATTCGCTTTGAGTCTCCTTCGGTCGGACGACCTGCGGATACATTGATTGGTATAGTGGTCTTACATTATGTAAAAAAATGCGATCATAAAAGGTTTTTCGCTCAAAAAATCTTTTGTCCAGAATTTCTGTGTATAAATGATTTTTTAAACAACAGTCTTCGGAAAAAAAAAGGTAACCACGACGTCTCTGTTTGCACTTGCTGCCAAATATTCGAAAACTACTCGAAAACCTAAGAGCGCAGTCGATTCGTTTGGAAGCATTTCGAAAATGTACTACTTGATTCGCTCAGCGAAATTAATACAAGGGCATCCGATCAGCTATCTAAAGATTTCGGATATTTGTCCACTTCTACTGATGATAAATGTTCGATGCAACGAGGCCGCACTAAGCAATGCTAATTGCAGCTAACAACTACCGGGTAAACTCAAAAACAATGAGGAAATCTAAGAAAATAACCGCATTGGTTAATTTATCACGCTCGTTTCATGGCGTGCGCCAACGTAGCCGGCATGACCGCTTATAAGCGATCACTGTATCTCACAAAACCGTCTTTTTAAATCACTTACTACACCCGCGAACTACGGGTAGTGAGCGCTGTCTCTTCTCTCGTCCGGAAGGCCGACTGGCAGATTTAATTCGTGCACGAGTTTTCCGTTCTGCACAAATACGCAGGCCTGAACTCCGAATAGTCTGAAGAAAGTCGTTGCCACAGCAGTCACGCTGACAATCGAAAACAGTCTGGAGGCATTGTATATTAGCGCGTAGAATGTGCACGTGCAGCAGCAATAACTTGGCGGTGGATATGCCATTGCAAGGCATTCGTTACGGTGGCAGAAGGCCGACCAAAGATCCCGGGATTGTGTCATGCCGCGTGTACCGACTTAAGGAAGCTCATGAAGTTCAAAACGCCCGTCCGCCGAAATTTTGGTGCCACACATTGAAGCCTGATTGTTCAACATTATTCCAGAAGTTAAAACTGGACGCCTTCAGACCTGATGATATTTGTATGGCCCACACAATTTACTAAGCGCCCCGCGGTGGCTCAGTGGTTATGGCGCTCAGCTGCTGACCTGAAAGACGCGGGCTCGATTCAGGCCGCGGCGGTTGAATTTCGATGGAGACGAAATTGTAGAGGCCTTTGTACTGTGCGATATAAGTACATGTTAAAGAACCCCACGCTGTCCACATTTCCGTAGCCTTTATCTACGGCGTCCCTCATATAGCCTTAGTCTATTTGGGGCGTTAAACCCCAATAGAAACAAAATAAAACCAAATTTATTAAGCATTAAACACCAGCTCAGGCCATCAGGTATGGCTATGCAATGCAGATCAAGGCAAGAAGGGCAGTGTGAAGATGGATTGCTGTCCTCACCTCACTGGGCTCGACAACCATAGGTTCCTCTTCTCCAGTGGGAACACCTGGTACGAAATGCATGAGGACATGAATAAGGTGTGGCAAAAACTGCAGGCGCAAATACTAAATGTGGAATGCTTACACGAAGCCGCTTTGCACAAAATACACCCCGTGCATTTATCACCTATAACGACATAATTCGGCCATCGTGTTACACGTGCGTCAAGCGCACCACCAGCTCTTATGGGGTCAATGTCCTTGCAAGTTTACGGAGTCTGATCTGTCATTCCTATGTCGCGGACGTTGCGGCGGGACTTGTTCGTTGCCTAAGCGTGCTTTACTGGTGCAATCTTTAATGCAATAATATTAGAAGCCTAATCGGAAACAAAATTGCGCCGTCGGTCTTAAAATTCGCTGAATGTCTGGAGGAAAGTGATGTCACCGCGCCAGATATTGGCATTGGCTGGAGAGAAGTGACGTCACCACACTGGAAACTACGCCACTGCCGGTTAAGGCATAATTAGCCTCCTTTTAACGCTGTCGGAATAACAACACTATGTGATTAGAGGTCGCTGTGAATTATTTCTTTACATAATTCTGCAGACATCTTAACCGCATCCAGAAAAGCAGGGCACAGAACAGATGGAAATTGTTTACATCTACCTTGACAGCAAGCCTTTTATTAACGCTAAAAAGACCTGCTTACAAAACTTAAAAGAGAGGGGACGTTAAACCACGCCCAAAAAATAAATCATAAATATTTCCTTGATGATATTCATAAGGATCTTCTCATCGGTCTACTTTTAGAACGAAAATATTCCACTATGGAGTGGAATATTTTCGTAGCCTTCATTGAAAATACCAAAATGAATCATTTTATTGGGCAAAATTTGAAGCTATGCTGTAATTGAGTTCGTGGCGAGCGCTGTGCGTTAGTAAAAACTCAATTAAGGGAGTGGGGGACCTTTGTCGTTTACCATTTATTAGCTGATAGCAGGTAAGCTTTAAGTAAATCACTAATAGGTATGAGTTTTTGCCATTCATAAATTTGGGGAGCGAGTTAGTTTGTGACTATAAACATTGTGACTAGCGCCATATATCAGAGAAATTACGGTGCACCTCTACCCATTGTCGAGTTGCACACCCTCAGGATACTTTCATAACGGAGTTAGCATCGTTTGGGGGATCAAGGTGGGCCAAGAATTCGGCTTGCGTTGCGATATGGTAACGCTTCAATTAGTAAGTGCATGTATACAAAGTATACCTATTATTTAATTGTGGGTTTATTTCTATACCGCAACTCATAGGGTTTTATTTACCTACCAAATTCGGTATACAACTGTCCCCAGATGGGTTCCCGTTGTTGTCGCATTACATATAGGAGACCGGATCGGAAGGGGATAGTGCGCGATTGTCCGGACCCCGTAGAGTATCTGTTGCGGGTCCAAGTTGGACTTATTTTTGGAAATGTGGCGAAGAGTTTGAAGGATGCTTCACTCCTGTCACCGGTTGGCTCGGTATTGCACTACCTCCGGGATCGGCCTTGGCGTTAGCGCGTCTTTACTATCCTGTCTTTCTATCCCATCTTTACACTCTACTTCTATCTGCACGTGGTAGCGATTGTGGCTCGGCTTGAGCCAGTGGGCAGGCCTGTGCACATTCCTTTCTCTCTTCCTGGCAGCAACAGACAGACAGAAGAATGCATACATGTGAAGCGGTCCCATAGCAAGAGTTTTCCTACCAGCTTTAGGATATTTTTTTTTTGGTGAAGTGGAAAAGGAATGAGAGGGCACAACAAATTTTAATGACAGCCATCTTAGATTCGAGAAACCGAAACTATGCCGCCATATCGTCCCCTGACGTCATTCTCACATAGTTACAACTCTATCCACCATTTGCACCGTGACATCATCAATGGCACACGGCAGGTGGTTGTATCTATAATGCTATTTTAGATGACGCTACTAGTCTCAGTGTGAGATGCGCTGTTTCCTAGTTGCAGACACTGATGGTGCTTTGATCTCAGGCTGGTAGGAGACCCCAAGAAATCTCCAAACGTGATGAGTAAAAGCTATCGCTCTTAAAAATATTGACTACGGTTTAACTTGGCTAAGCCAGGAATGCAGCGAAAAGCAAGCAGGCTTGTTAAGCGTTCAAGGCTCGTCCATGCCAGCTTCGCTACACGCTCGTGACAGCCGTTCTATTATACCGACACGACCACGTGGCTATGACGTGTACCACGTGGTCTTACGCCCCCCCCCCCCCCCCCCCCACCGCCATCGGATGCCACCATGTGGCTCCACATCCCGCCATCGGATGTTCTTAAGGCCAAAATTCAACCCAACGGTAATACTTGCCCAAGGGCTCGTTGTTTGTACACCATGAAGTTACTTTGAATGGCACTGAGACAAAAGTAGAAAGAAAGGAAATCAGTGCTAACGCGGCAGTCAAGAGGAGACGTTCAGAAGAAAAGCCGTGCGCGTTGTCACGCTAATGTAGGATTGATCAACAGCCTTCTGAAGGTCACACGTTCACCTCTGGAACGGAAACGACCAAAACCCCTATATATTTGACTATGAGGTCTTAAAATGCCTGAAATGTCATCATAACACGTAGGAATGTATATTAATTATGGTTTAAATAAACTGCTGCAATATACTGGAAATCTAAGCCAAGACCCATCGGTTGCAAGTCAGATACACTATCCCTAGGCAAAAGAGGCCCTTTCGACCTACTTGGTTAAGGAAAGTCTTCGAGTGTCTTCTTGTATTTCACGTGTTCTAGTGTGCCTCCTGAAGTATGCTAATGAGTATGTGTAATTATAAAGGGGCGTTAATTACGAAAGAACGGAGCTAATAACGATGAACGCTTTGGCGTCATGCCCTTAAGGCATAGCTCAAGTGCCTCCCTAATTTTATAGCACATTGCCTACAAGGTTCATTCGGCGGTGCCAGTTTCCTAATTACTAATAATTCTGCTACGAATGAGTGTTACCAGGTCGGACGCGCCAAGGCAGCATGATACCTGCGCCTTACGGCACTTGGATACAACATGTCGCAGTCGCAGAAATGCTGATGTCCCAAACCACCAAATCTGCACCACTGCTTGAGGCACCACTTTTAGATGTGTTCGCTATGCATGCTTCCGATTGGAAACTTCCAGCATAGAGTTCGATTATTAACGTACTCATATACCTGCTCAGATGTTTAGGGGAATCCTCCAAGGTGGAGTAAATTTGTAATAAGGGTACATTACTCACTGGCATCCACCTATGCGCAGCCATACGACTGCCAAGAAATCTATACAGCTTTCTCAGAAACTTCGCGCTTAAACAAAAATTCGTCCTGGTGCGGGGTACTAACCCGGGACCGAAGCTTAAGCGGAGAAGTCACTCTATTACTCCCGTTTCGAGCATGTCGAGTCCCCTAGTCCGCCTCTTTCGCCACATCTTGCTCCCGCCTCCGCTTCGGGCCTTCCACAGTGATTTCCACTGCACCGCTACTCCTGGCTGGCAGAAGTGATGACGGAGAAAGGTTTCCTCATGCTTCCAATCTTAGCAGACTAGATGCAGAGCCACCGAGCTACAGCCAGCTTCTGCGACTCAAGTTGACGGATCTCATCGCACTTTTTGTGGCATAAGAAGTTTTCCTAGCTTACAATGCCTGGTCACATAGCATCTCCAAGCCGAGTGCCACAACTAGGCTTCTTGTAGGCAAAAGCATACAAAACCGAAAAGCACGCGTTTCAAGAAGTACAAACGCAGCCATCTGTTCTCCAGTTTCTGTTTTGGCGTGCTAAAAATTCGATGCTATTCATCTACCCCACAATAAAAATAATGCTTGCACTGCATACCTGATTTTACAAATCTTACAATTTTGATACAGCTCTCGAGAAATCAATCGTGCGCTAACGCAACTAAGGTTCTGGCAGCGATGAGAAATTATAATTTACATGTTTTAATTTTTAAAACGAGTACAAACTTACCTTTGCTTTCCTTAGTTGACCCATCTTTGTTGACGTTCCCGTAGCGCTTCTTGAGGTCATCCGGGAGTTTACTCCATGTCTCGTTCGAGAAGTATGCAGGCTTCCACCGATAGTCTTCTTCGGTGGCCATTTCTGCTAATGAAATGAATAGAAAAGGAAAAGCATTGATAAATGTCGCACACGAAATTACGTATTTCCTTACATCACAAAAAATATGCGCGCAATGCGGCACTGATGTTAAATCGTGCCACTGCTTCCTGGCATCTACAGCTTCTCAGTCAACAGTGAAACGATGCTGCTGTAGTGAAGCAGAGTAGAGTTCGAGCGGGAGTCTCTATTGAATATTCAAGCAAATGCAACATTGCTCGCATGGAACACGCATGTGCGCATATATCGCTATGCAACGACCCAATGCTTTAAAGGACACGAGCTCAATGACAGTTCCCGCAGTGAAGCCGACAGCATCAGGGTATAAGGGGTTCCCTGAGGAGAGGACGTTACGAACGGAGGCAAGCCGTTTTAAACGCGGGCGGCTGCGTCTACCCGGCCAACGTTTGACCAAAAAAAGTGTTGAAGATTGGAGCATCACAATATCTGGGGAACTCAAAAATCATGCACACCTTAGGACGTATGTCCAGGTAACGCTCGCACCAACCATCTTTCAAGTGGCTTCTGTCGACACACAAAAGTGTGGAGCATAAATGACGTCAATTGGATCTAGCAGCAATGATGTAAATTTCAGAGATAAAATATACCCTCTCTGCACTGTCTCTCTCTCTCTCTCTCTCTGTGTGTGTGTGTGTGTGTGTGTGTGTGTGTGTGTGTGTGTGTGTGTGTGTGTGTGTGTGTGTGTGTGTGTGTGTGTGTGTGTGTGTGTGTGTGTGTGTGTGTGTGTGTGTGTGTGTGTGTGTGTGTGTGTGTGTGTGTGTGTGTGTGTGTGTGTGTGTGTGTGTGTGTGTGTGTGTGTGTGTGTGTGTGTGTGTGTGTGTGTGTGTGTGTGTGTGTGTGTGTGTGTGTGTGTGTGTGTGTGTGTGTGTGTGTGTGTGTGTGTGTGTGTGTGTGTGTGTGTGTGTGTGTGTGTGTGTGTGTGTGTGTGTGTGTGTGTGTGTGTGTGTGTGTGTGTGTGTGTGTGTGTGTGTGTGTGTGTGTGTGTGTGTGTGTGTGTGTGTGTGTGTGTGTGTGTGTGTGTGTGTGTGTGTGTGTGTGTGTGTGTGTGTGTGTGTGTGTGTGTGTGTGTGTGTGTGTGTGTGTGTGTGTGTGTGTGTGTGTGTGTGTGTGTGTGTGTGTGTGTGTGTGTGTGTGTGTGTGTGTGTGTGTGTGTGTGTGTGTGTGTGTGTGTGTGTGTGTGTGTGTGTGTGTGTGTGTGTGTGTGTGTGTGTGTGTGTGTGTGTGTGTGTGTGTGTGTGTGTGTGTGTGTGTGTGTGTGTGTGTGTGTGTGTGTGTGTGTGTGTGTGTGTGTGTGTGTGTGTGTGTGTGTGTGTGTGTGTGTGTGTGTGTGTGTGTGTGTGTGTGTGTGTGTGTGTGTGTGTGTGTGTGTGTGTGTGTGTGTGTGTGTGTGTGTGTGTGTGTGTGTGTGTGTGTGTGTGTGTGTGTGTGTGTGTGTGTGTGTGTGTGTGTGTGTGTGTGTGTGTGTGTGTGTGTGTGTGTGTGTGTGTGTGTGTGTGTGTGTGTGTGTGTGTGTGTGTGTGTGTGTGTGTGTGTGTGTGTGTGTGTGTGTGTGTGTGTGTGTGTGTGTGTGTGTGTGTGTGTGTGTGTGTGTGTGTGTGTGTGTGTGTGTGTGTGTGTGTGTGTGTGTGTGTGTGTGTGTGTGTGTGTGTGTGTGTGTGTGTGTGTGTGTGTGTGTGTGTGTGTGTGTGTGTGTGTGTGTGTGTGTGTGTGTGTGTGTGTGTGTGTGTGTGTGTGTGTGTGTGTGTGTGTGTGTGTGTGTGTGTGTGTGTGTGTGTGTGTGTGTGTGTGTGTGTGTGTGTGTGTGTGTGTGTGTGTGTGTGTGTGTGTGTGTGTGTGTGTGTGTGTGTGTGTGTGTGTGTGTGTGTGTGTGTGTGTGTGTGTGTGTGTGTGTGTGTGTGTGTGTGTGTGTGTGTGTGTGTGTGTGTGTGTGTGTGTGTGTGTGTGTGTGTGTGTGTGTGTGTGTGTGTGTGTGTGTGTGTGTGTGTGTGTGTGTGTGTGTGTGTGTGTGTGTGTGTGTGTGTGTGTGTGTGGTCAGGGCAACCTGAGCATTTAATCAACCAAATGATCATGCAGGCTTTCGTAAAGGATCCAGCTGTGGTGTCTTGTCTCGCTTCGTCCCCGTCTTTATTCGCGCTGTATCGCATTATGGAAAATTACCAACTAGCCCGATCTGCCACTCTTTCGTAAAGGATATTCCACAATAGATCATATTCACACTATCAATCAAGAGAAATGAGCAGAGTTTAACCAACCGCTATATATAGCCTTCGAAACCGTTCGACTCAGAGGAAACCTCAGCAGTCATACAGATATTGCGTAATCAGGTTGTAGAAGAGCCTTATTTCAAAATACTGGAGATTAGATATAGCAACTGCATAGCTACCATAGTCCTGCCTAAAGTGAGCAATAAAATCCCTGTAATGAAACGCGCAAACTTCTCGAACACAACATTGCATCTAACACGGCATTACATTTAGAAGGCAACGGTTTCTTCTTTTCAAAACAACATGGGTTCAGAAAAGGGTTATCATGTGAAACACAACTATTCGAATTTACTAATGAGCTTTTTCACGGTATGGACGAAAATCTTCAAATCGACTGTATTTTCCTAGACTATGCTAAAGCCTTTGACCGCGTTCCACACTGTCGTTTAATAGCGAAACTCTCATCATTGCGCCTCGATTCATTAACAATTTCTTGGATAAGAAACTTTTTATCATTTCGAAAACAATTCACTTCTATTGATAACCATTCATCCCATTTAATTGATGTAACATCAGGCGTACCGCAAGGTAGTGTAATAGGCCCGTTACTTTTTCTGATTTACATCAATGACCTCCCATTAGGCATTACCTCAACACTCAGAATGTTTGCAGACGATTGCGTTATTTATCGCAAAATCCGCTCCTTTAATGACCACATCGCCCTTCAAGAAGATCTACATCGCATTAATAACTGCTGCTCATCATGGCTAATGTCCCTTAACACTGATAAATGCCAGTTAATGACATTTACCCGTAAACGGTCTAATTACCTTTTCACTTACTCGCTTAACAACAGTCCAGTCACTCTTGCGTCATCGTACAAGTACCTTGGCGTTCACTTTTTATCTAATCTCTCATGGAAAACCCACATAGAAAAAATTGCTGCCAAAGCTAGCCGTACATTAGGTTATTTAAAGCGTAACCTCAGAGGTGCGTCTTCTTCCACACGCCAGCTCGCATATCAGACATTCGTCCGCCCTCAAATTGAATACGCATCTTCCATTTGGTCACCTCACCAACAGTACCTCATTAATTCCCTAGAGCGCGTACAAAATCGTGCCGCTCGCTTCATTTCTCGCAACTATTGCCGACATTCCAGTATAACTAACATTAAGGCTTCGTTATCCCTTCCATCCTTAGAATCTCGCAGAACAATAGCACTTATCAGCCTCTTCCATAAAATTGTTTACAGCCATCATTCCTTCACACTACCCCTTACAAAACCGGCCCGCACATCTCACCGATTGCATAATCACCTCAGTTTTAAGCGCCTTTCGGGAAGGACCACTGCATTCAACTCATCAGCCCTGCCCCGTGCAATCATTTATTGGAATAGTCTTCCTGATAACATTGTTCACATCTCAGATCATGTTATTTTCAAAGAAAAAATAAGTAGCATTTTCTTCTGAAGTGTGTTCTGTAGTGCGTTTTTCAATTTAGTTTTTCAATTTAGTTCTATTTTCTGGTTGGTTGCTTGTTCTTTGTATACGATGTTAAAATAACCATGTTCTACTTGCTTCTTTTTCCCACCCCAGTTATGTAACCCCCCTCACATAATACTCCAGTCGGAGCCCGTGAGGTATTTGAATAAAAAAAAAAATAAAAGGCAGGGAGACACTCTCGCCAATGCTATTCACCGCCGGTTTACAGGAGGTGTTACGAAGCCTTAATTGGGAACAGTAGGGAATAAGAGTTAATGGAGAATACCTAAATAATCTGCGATTCGCTGATGACAATGCCTTGGTGAGTCACTCAGGAGGTGAACAGAAAATCAGGATCAATGAGTTACACAGGCAGAGCAGAACGCTGGATCTAAAATTTAACATTCGGAGAACCAAAGTAATGTTCAACAGTCTAGCCAGGGAACAGTAGTTCACACTTTGCAGCAAGGGGCTGAAAGTGATAAATAAATACGTTTACTTAGGGCAGGTAGTGACAGCTGATCCGGATCATAAGAGTGACATAACTAGGGTAAAAATGGGCTTGAGCGCATATATATGGTAGTTTCTCTCTGATCATGAATAGCAGTTTACCAACAGCCCTCAAGAAAAAAGTGTACAACAGCTGAATCTTACCAGTACTCACCTACGGGGCAGAAACGTGGAGGCTTACGAAAATGTTTCAGCTTAAGTTAAAGACAACGCAGCGAGCCATGGAAAGAAAAATGGTAGGTGTAACGTTAAGACACCGGTAGCGGGCAGAGTGGGTGAAGGAACAAACGTGGCTTAATGATATTCTAGTCGAAATCAAGGGGAAGATATGGTCTTGGGCAGGGTTTGTAATAGGAATGCAAGATAACCGCTGGTGGTTAAGGGCAATGGAGTGGATGCGAATGCAAGGCAAGTGCTGCGGGGGTGGCTGAAAGTTTGGAGGGCGGATGAGATCAAAAAGTTTGCCAGGATACTGTGGTCGCAGCTGGCTCAAGAGAGGGTTAATTGGTGAGACGCGGGCGAGGCCTTTACCCTGCAGTGGCCATGGTCAGGTTGATGATGATGATGAGGCGGAAAGACGGGTTCAGGCAATAGTGGCGGAAGTAAGATGGAAAAACAGCATTTCTTTTGCAACTGACTTGCAAAGGAACTGCATCGCAAATAGCTCGGCCTCTTTATACTTACCTTTCTGCCACTTGCCTGGCCTAGACTTTTCCACGCTTGTACTGTGTATCTCACGACCACGTATCCTTACTTCAATTCAGTAATGCGCCACCAGAATCCTCGTGTTATTTTATTCGCATATTTCAGACATTTATTACATATCTAAGACAAACGGTCGTATTTTAACCGATACCTGCAACAGATCTCAAGTAAAGAACCACTAACAGCCCGTAATTAGTTTGTCCTTTTCACACAACGGTTCCAATGGCCGCTCAATATCAATCTGTATGAGCAGTAATAGTATTTGAGGATTAAAGCGTAACTGGCGACCTCAGCCTGCTTCAACAGATTAGTGATGAGTGACGTAACCCTCTACAGCACGGATAAGATTATACTCAGACGTAACCTTCGTTACCTTCGTTTGTTGTAACGTAGGTGCCAACGGGCCAATTTTTGGTGAGAAAAGTGGTTATGAATGTCACTGGATGGCTCTGGCGAATTTTTGAAGCGAAAGCTTCACTGCGCTAGGTTTTAAAGAGGGCAGCATCAGTGCAGTCACGTGACAGACGTCACGTGGTGTCACGTGGCAGGTCATGTGACCAACTGACGTCATCACAATCTGCCCACCATGGCAGGTGGCAACTGCCCCATCAGACTGCCCCATCTGCAGTACTGTGCCATGCAAACCATGCCCGGCTTAACCAAAGTTTAAACTACAGCTAATTTCTTGGAACGGGTCAATCCCCAAGCATTCCTGACTAAGCTCAAATGCAGCAGACAACGCCTCGTACCTTTTTCTGATGCAGCTATCGAGCGTCTCATAGATACACTGTATTGTTATCACTACATGCTTATCTGTATTGTATCGTCATCACTACTAGACTATATTGTCATCACTACACCAATCCGGAGTCACTATGGCGAGTGCTCTCACCTTCCTCCTCGTGCGATCGTCGTGTGCATGGCGCCTCTTTTTCCTCATTTGTGCTGCCTTCTCCGGGAGCCACACCCTGGACTGTAGAAAATCCAGTACGGGATGTTCCCGGTACGTCACTGCTAGAGCTGTTCGGGGCGCCCTGTGATGCCTGAAATATTTGCACCTGCAAAGGAACGTCAGAAAATTATCGAATTCTGTTTTCTTCCAAGGTACATAGATACCGATTGCTGAAAGCTCAACGCGAACAGTGTGGTGCAGTGTATTGCAGGCCCAGAACAACAAGGACATTTTGCACATTTGTTTTTCTAAGCGTTACTTTCTGAGTGTTGCTCGGGGTTTTCCGAGGAAGCTAATATTTCCTCACATAATCCAGCAGGCGATTTTTCACAGGTGCCTTTGGCCAAAATTTAAAATGAATGCAGAGAGGAATAACTGGTCCCACTTGCTATGAAGTGTTCGAATTCGGTATAAGCGTTATCCTCGTAAATCGTAAGTTACACACGCGTTACTAAGCACGCTGTTTTATATAACAGCGCTGTGAAAGTGTATCGGTGACTACACGGAGACCGCTATCCTGAAGACCTCTTACTCTTTGGACAATCAGCTTAAAATTATCAGCGCTACGAGTCGAAGTCACCTTAGACGGTGCGAACGAAAGGTAATCCACAAAACGAGAGTGGGATGAGAACGGCGTACAACGCTTTTCAATGATCAAAATATACTCTCAGGCTTTTGCATGCCCAGCAATTTTGCTCAAATGTTTCGAATATTCAAATAATGTAACCTGCTGTTACGCAAATATTTGAGGTAATCTACTCTTACAAAGCACGGCAAGATCTTTCTTCTAAAGTTTATCCATCGCTCGCAACGCAGCAGTTAAGAGTACCATAGAAAACCGATGGGCAACGTTTTGGACGATCGCAACAAACGGTCAAAGCGAGATCTGCAGGCATATTGACTGCAATAGCGAAATCTTACACTATATGGAAAAACTGATCTCAAATAACCTATTTCGTTGAAAAATGCTTTTGTGTAGGATTTTTGGGCTGGATTCACATTTAGCCAAGCAGCTGCAAAAGCATGTAGTGACGTTGTAGCCCTGACTGCCATTTATGGACGTTTTCTGGGCGAAGTGGAACGTGCTCGCCTTGATCGCTTAAGAAGCGATCCCTTTCGCCTGGAAACACCCGCTCTTCACATAACGTGCGCATTTCGATCGACCAGACCAATAGAACAACAATATTTGCAGCGTTTGTGTCGTGTGTGTGTTGTCGTCTTGCGCCGCTTTTAGCGCTTAGGTTCGCGTAACAATCTACAGCCAGCAGGAAATTCCCCCAAATTTAATTGATGATCTGATCCGTAGACATCACAACTTTTCGAGCACAGATGGTCACTCGCATGTCTTCCACCCTCCCTCTAATGAAACCTGGACAAGACGCGTTCGCATTTCCATTAAGGCAAAATGAAAAGTGCGCCTATACTCAAGTTTTCGTACTGCACGAAAGGCAAATTGGTCACTGTATATCCATCGTGACGCTTCAATGACGGCTGCGCAGTGTTTGCAGAAAAATAAACTATTAACCTCTGGACGCATTCAAGTTTGTAAGAGCAGTGCATGGATTTCCATAACGGAGTGGAATGTGGCCGTTACCTGTCTGGCCTTCGGTCCGACAATTGGCGGCAATTCTTCGCCTGTAACGTAGAGTCCTGGAACAGAGTAACAATGCAGATGAGTCCGGAGCATTGCAGACAGTCGACTCTCTTAACAAGATGTGGAATGTTTCTGCCTGCGCAATAAACTTATCGCCCGCCACGCAGTGTCTCGCTTCAACTGCGCCCGGCCTCGGCCAGGCCAACTTTTTTTACAATGGCCAAAGGGGCTTTAGAAGAAAAAAGGTCAAAACCCGGTGGCCAGTACGTTTATGTTAGAAATTTCTTCAGTGGGCATTTTGTTGTCTAAGCTACTACTATTTCGGACGCATCAAGGGAAGTGCTAGACGTGCTAGAAACGCAGGGTTTCTCGGTATTAGAGAAAAAGCTGACATCTACCATGGAAAGGCGCAGAAATGCCGGAAGCATGAGTTTTCATATTTGGCTTGGCTATTGTTAGGCATGGAATCAGCTGAAACAATAAGACCTTTTTCACGGCAGAACCTCGAAGAAGTGCTGTCAAAGGTTCCACAAGAGTCTGACACCTAAATGGCACTTGCCTTAAATTAATCGAAGAAGTGAAAAATCGCACATTCGCAGTAAATATTCTGCATACAGCGGGCAGCATTTCGGCAAAGCCTCCACATGTATACCGCATCCGAGGCAGAATACATGTTTTCGGCCGAACACTATCAAGGCAGATAAGAAGCCTCGTCTTCTCACATTCCCTACGTGAATGAAGCACTGTTCAAGAAACTCACGCAGACAGTGGAGTGAATTCTCAATGAGGAACTCACAGTGAGGAACTCTAGAGTGCGTCTCCAATTTTTGCTCAAGTCCTTCGCTTTCGTGTGCATTTTCATGAAGATGTACATTCAGTATCGCTTGCAAACGAAACACAAATTTGTTCTTTCAAAGCGGCTCATAAGGGCAAGAGTCTGCTTTCCCTGTTTAAAAAGCAGCGTTTTAAATTAACCTGCCCGACTTGCCGAGAGCGTGCAATACAATCAATGCGCGCTCTTTGATCCTATGCTTGGCGCAGCTCTTTTGACAGGACTAGCTGTACCCGCCCCTAGATTCATTGGGGTCATTTTTCGGACAACAGCCCGCCAACGGTGTCGCGGTCAACATCGACTTGCGCAACCTAGTCATCAAAAGCAGAACAAAAAAAGTAAATATCGCGGACATAGAACCTACAACGCATTTGCATGTCCCGTTTTTCACTGCACGCATGGTGGCGTAAGGAACACTTTTTTTCTTGGCGCTGTTTCGAAGGGGAAACGTGAGAGGCCTTTTCGGGATACGCCTGGTCAAGGTACTTCGGTATCTCCACCTCAACGCGAACCGCAAGGTTACTCCGCGAGGGCATCATTGTTTCGAAGTTGTCACGCTGTCGACAATCTGAACTACGGATTCACCTGTTATGGAGTGTGCGAGATACTTGAAGGTTGCGGTTCCCGCGGCCGAACCTGGCAGGTTTAATTCACGCCACAGGTAACCTCCGTTGCTTTGTGTTAAGCGCACCTTCGATCTCCCGCGCTATACCGTTGGGAACTTTCGTTAAAAGAAGTTCATCGGAAGTATCCTACCGCGGCTAATGCTGTGATTGAAGCAGCCAAATTCCACGCACACGCACACACTGACATCCCTTCAGTGACATCTGAGGAAGCTTTGTACTGGTATTGCATGCGCAGAAAGATATGCGAAAAAAAAACAGCAGGCACCGGAATGGGTCACATTCTATAGGTAATGATGGATAGGTAGGACGTGGTATCGGTTCCAACGACTGTTACCGCTTATTCCAGTTTTTATCATCTTTAACAAGAGCAAATCCTCACGTCATTCGTGCACCTTAAAAAACGCCGTTCGGTTCCAGCGAGCATCCACACAACTAGCCGCTTGACTCAGGTCGGGCTGTCGGCTCACTGTACGCTCGTTGCTTATCTGCCACTTTTGCGCCGGGACATTCATTAGAGCGTCCCGGCCAACTTAGTGCGGGTTCCTCACGACAGCTTTGACCGAACAAATGAAGGTATTTCCCAACAACGACAGAAAGAACGGTCCGAGAGGACAGCCGCAGCCCCGCATGCACTCCTTCTTGCAATGACTGCCGTCTGAATAACAGCTAGTATTCAATTCTTAACGCGCGCATCTCTTCTAGTCCAAAAAAATGTTGGTGGTTTAGTTCTGGTTAACCCTGGTCGAAAGCGAAAAATTCCATCTCCATGGTTACCTTTGTGGTAGAGGAACTGGCGGTCTCTACGGCAGGCGCCGCATCGCACACACCTAGCTTTAGGCTAAACGCATAAAAGTTCACCGGTGTTTTATGCAGAACACAATTTGATGCCCAGCGCCTGACATTCCAGCCGACGCTTTCCGGCCGCGCTCGGGCAAGGCGTCTGACGTCATGCAGAGAGTAAGCAGCACACCTTGGAAGCCTCCTTTCCTCCTCTCCGCAATGGTGTGACGGAGCCACTTCTGCTGCTCTCCATGGCAGGAGTCGCATCGATCACACCTAGCGTTCAGCCTAACGCATCAAAGTGCACGAGCGTTTTATGCAGAACCCACATTCATGATCTGCGCATGCGATGCGGGCAGACGCTTTCCCGCTTCCCCGCTTGACCGAAGGTCAAGGTCAAAGGTCAAAGTCGAGATAGATGGTGTAACAACAGCTGCTGCCGCTGCTGTAGCTGACGTCATGTGTCGAACCTGACTACCACCAGTTATGCTCATGGGTTGACCTCAAGCTACATTCAAGGTCAAACTTGCTGCCCCGCTGAACTCTAGCTACTTTCAAGGTCAAGCGTGCGGCCCAGCTGATGTCTAGAAAAGCTGGCGCAGTGAAGCTTTTCGCTTCAAAATTAAAAAAAATCACACAGATACTCACCTTCCTCGAATCGCCATACTTCTTGCGAGGCTGGTTCCAATGCAGGATACGGTGTTCCGTTCCCAGGGTGCGCATGCGGGACCACAGATGCAACGGATGAAACGGCAGGCCCTCTTCCACTCCGGTTCCCCGCTGCAGCTCCGGGCAGCTGAAATTCATGGGTGTGCATAGAATGGGGGCGAAGGTATTGCCCCAGCTGAAAGCGGGTCGCGTACAAAGCGGCATGGCGCCATAAGAGGAGTAAGTTTAGCATCGCAAACAAAGGTCCAGAAAGTTATCTGACCGCGTGCGTGTTCCCAAGCTTTCCGGAGCACACGGGTTAAGACCCCTAAGTACCAATGATATCCGAGTTGGAGCGTCGCACTAGGCCTTTAGGCCCTTCTGAATTCAGGGAGCGAGATAGAATTGCGTGCAGGCTCTTGGTGCTTTGAAATGATGAACAAGAATGCTGTTTCCACCGTCTAAAACAAGCTGGCACTAGGAACGGAGTAAAAAGCTTGAAAGCATCATTTGCCTCCCGCAAATCACGCTTAAAATATTCTACACGCATCCAAGGTTAATTGTATTTTTAAGGGGAGGTGGTAAGTTCCGTGAATTGCCACTAGCTTTCTCCCCTGAACATCTGTCTTCATACCATACATAGCGGAAATGTTCCGGTAGCTGGGAAACAACCAGATATATTATTCCCGCTTCATTCAGTTCAAGTTTCTTTCTCAATAACATTGTCGTTTTTTTATGTGTTGAGGGAATCGCGATGTCAGATCAACGGGAAATTTAAAAACCGAGTATTTGCTGATCGATAACGTTCGGTGCCAAAGAGAGCACCCCGGTTCTTCCATCGCCGTCCAGGATGTCCCAACACCCCCCGCAACCATACTTTAACCAGATACATATCCTTTACTCTCATCCTGCAGCAATCCAATTCATTTAATCCGCATTCCCCACCCCCATTCTAGCGCGCCTGGCTGACATCGGACCACCGCACGGACAAGCTGGCCTTGGTGACTCTGGCGCAGTATGTACTCGACGCTTAGTGCTTTCTTTAAAGCTTTGTCTTCCTCCCTGCCCACAAAAAGTGTATGGCGCTACATAGCATATTGTCGCAACACACTTGTGTTATGGCACTTCCTAACGTCTCTTCCTAATGTTTCCATTGAACTTGTATGCTTGATTTCGGTGGAACATGAACAGTGTAAATAACCACTAATAGAGATCAATGCAAGAATGTACGATCAATCAAATTATGAAAAAAGATTGACTAACAGAGTGCCAACACAGTAGGATACATCGAAGAAAAAAAATAGTGTCAGAGAATGACGGATATTTGAGCAAATATACAGCGTTGATAACACGCAGTAAGTCATAACCACGCCTTGATTGAGGTGTACTTTCTCTCGCATTCGCATATTGAAGTCGCCAATCCAGAGATCGGATATTCTCAAAAACACTCCCTCCCTCCTAATCTGCGGGTCCCACACAGCTCAGGCTCAGGGGCCCACACAGCTTAATCCGATGAACGCGCTGTCCATCGCTGTCACTCTGGCACCATACAAGAAGCTGGCCTTTAACTTCAAACACTCGGGTTCCGCACATTTTGCAGGAATTTTTTTTTTCTGGAAGTCATTCATTCTATGCACAGTCATCGAATAGAACCATTTGCCATCAAATATAGGTACGGAATAAGACACAACTAAATTTGAAGAGCTAACCCGTGATTCGAATGACAAGTAACTTAACCCACAGTCCTAAATGTGTCACCCTTTCTTTCTTACATTTGTTTTTATCCGAAGATGCGGCTGTTGCGATGATTCATTAAGCGCCCCAAAATTTTGTTCCCATGCATTTGTTTAACTTTAGTGATTTACCTGTACTTATCATTTCATTGTGTAGTGATAATACTAGCGTTGTAAAATTTGTTCGCACAATTAGGTAGAATATTGGGCGTATATTTTTGTATAGTTATCCTTGTTCATTTTTGTGTGCTTTTTTTCAGCATTATGTTGTGACTAATATTTAGTTTTTTACCGCCCCCGCCTCTTATGTAGTACCCTCGAAAGAGACATTTGAATTGTATTTTGAATCAATAAATAAACACACGTTAATGTCACTGTGGGACAGTCGTTGCGGTGCCGACATGCTGAGTGGACGTTCTGGGCATCATGTCCTGTGCCGGGCCACGGCTGTCGCATTTCAATGAATGCAATGTACGACCTGAAGGTTCTTGAAATTTCTGTGCCTGACAACTACCCCGAGTGACTGCTGTAAATAGGGATTCCCCTTTATAACGTGGCTAACAGGTCACACCGCTCTTTTTCGATGCAAAAGTTATTCGGCACGAACAACTGTCATTGACTGTTAACTTTGCACGTGACAAGCAGAAGGCAATGGGAGTGCTTGTGGGCGATGCAAGGTCCGTACCTGAAAGGGCTTGAGGTCCTCGATGACCCAGCCAGATGAATCATGCGCCTCTGAAAAAAAAAATGTGCACAGTTATGAAAGCAGGCGGCACATTTTTCTAACAAGCGAAATTTGCAGAACAAACGAGTCAAGCAATTCCCAGCCAACCCAATCGAGTGCTGTACAAAGTCAGCTCCTCCGCCTTGGTATTCATGGCAACACAGGTGGCGTAAATAAAGAAGACAAATATTGAGCACTTCTCACGTATCAAGTAAAAGCCTTTCAATTGCATAACTAAGGCCGAAGGGATGGCATCCAATACAGTCTGGCCTGAAATTCTGGAGGTGAGAAGTAGTACCCAGCGTGTTCATAGGCTCTTTGAGATAGAATTATTCTTTTAGGCTCTCAGCGACGAAATTGGCGGACGTCTGAATCCATTTGTAGGCTAATAAACTTAGATCAGTGAATGAACTCTTATATATTGACTCTTAGGCTGCTGTTTGCATTTAGTGAATTGGAGTGATCCATCAAAGCATCTTATATCAATCACCAGGTGTGCAAAAATGTAAAACTGCCCTTAGTACAGTGGCTCGAGTAATTTCGCTGCTCAGACGTATCTAAGGGACGCGTAAGCAGAGCGCAGCCACGTCTACCTCTCTCCACCCCTGCCAGAGCAGTGCCTCGCATAGCGCCACTCGAACCAGAGGGAAAGCGCGAAAGGAGCGTGATGCGTCCGCTCTGACCTACGTCACTTCGTGGGAGTGACTATGCGGGATCCGCAGCCGCCCAGCGCCCCTTGGATCCGTCTGCAGGGCCGAAATTCCAAGCGTCGTAGAGCCAAGAGCAATTACATCTTTACACATCTACTAACCAGCACCAGCTGCCCTGATGGTCCGCTACAATTCTCTAATTGCTACCAAGCGCCAAACAGTTAAAATTTAAATGTCAATTAGCAATTTTTAGTCAGATATTGTAAAGGCAACTTCTATCACAACCGCTTTGGCGTCCATAAATGCCGTCGCCATGATCGCGAAAGAATCATGAATTTACCTAAAAATGGCTGTTTTTTAAAGTCACTTATCTTCTCGTAAACACCCTGTACTTGTTTGCTGTTCTGAGTGGTTCCAAGGAAGCTTAATGCCTCATTAGGCCTAGAAGCGCAGTGGTCGAGTGCGTATGTAAACAAGAGCGCACAGTGGCAGCTTGCATTTTGATGCCAGTGCAACGTTAGCCATAATGAACGCCATCACCAGTTGTTACGGAAAGCGCAGATGCGTTTTGTGCGTGCGTCTTTGGGTTGTCCTCCCCGCCACCGTGAGTAGACAACGCCCAGACAGGCTGTGCAGTTGAAACGTTCTGCGCGTATTTGCGCTAGCTTTATGACCGCATGGACCCAGCCAAGGCAGACTACTTTGACGCACGTGGTGTTGGTAACAACGTGTCGTATCTGCGCTGCTGTCCGGCACGGGTGACTTTGTTAACGCCGACATCACTGTGCCACGAACTGAGGAAGCATTGTGGGCAATGTACGAGCACTCCCAGACTGTCAAGAACGTTATGAAGGCCACGACAAGCAGGCGTAACTGTTCCCATCTGCCTTGAAGGCTTCAACCTTAATTAGAAGGAAAAAAACAGACCGTTAACTCCTCCAATAATAATTGCACGCGCACTTGCTTCGCATTATCTAAGGCCAGGACTTTTTCACGGGCTCCAATAAACAATCTTCGCTTGCATAATAATATGGCGTTTAAACACTGTACATCAGCGCACAAAATAAGAGGAGGCCGAGAAGAGCTGTACTTTTACCCATGATCGCGCCTATATCGACATCCTCCTGGATGCTCAAACACCGCGTCTTGGTTTCTTAAGAGAGCTCAGGCCACCCCTCGTACGTGAAGAACGAAGGCTTACTATTGCGGTGTGCCTCGGCGATTGGGTCTTCACGAAAATAAAAACGAAAGGTTGGAAAAGGCAGGACAGTGATGAAACTGCTTGACATCCCCGATGACCTGTTTGTGTCTGAAAATTCTGCAGAGATACTTAAGAATGCTTACGTGAGGGAATTCGAAAGCATTACCGTCCCTGGGTGCAATGTTTACTCGCAATATGAATGCATGTAATAAGGTTCCTTTCTACGTGTTTGTGGGGGGGGGGGGCGCTGCGTTCGCCGTGGTGAGCAGACGTGCTCATATCGGCTCCGTCGTTAATGCCCGCTTTGGCAGTGCTGATTAGTTTGGATTACGAAGATTTTATTACCACTGTGTTCGTGAAGGTATCCGCTATCATCCGATACCCGACTTTCCATCCAAGGTGGCAGAGCGCAGCCATGTCTACCTCCCTCCACCCCTGCCAGAGCAGTGCCTCGCATAGCGCCACTCGAACCAGAGGGAAAGCGCGAAAGGAGCGTGATGCGTCCGCTCTGACCTACGTCACTTCGTGGGAGTGACTATGCGGGATCCGCAGCCGCCCAGCGCCCCTTGGATCCGCCTGCAGGGCCGAAATTCCAAGCGTCGTAGAGCCAAGAGCAATTTCATCTTTACACATCTACTAACCAGCACCAGCTGCCCTGATGGTCCGCTACAATACTCTAATTGCTACCAAGCGCCGAACACTTAAAATTTAAACGTCAATTAGCAATTTTTAGTCAGATATTGTAAAGTCAACTTCTATCACAACCGCTTTGGCGTCCATAAATGCCGTCGCCATGATCGCGAAAGAATCATGAATTTACCTAAAAATGGCTGTTTTTTAAAGTCACTTATCTTCTCGTAAACACCCTGTACTTGTTTGCTGTTCTGAGTGGTTCCAAGGAAGCTTAATGCCTCATTAGGCCTAGAAGCGCAGTGGTCGAGTGCGTATGTAAACAAGAGCGCACAGTGGCAGCTTGCATTTTGATGCCAGTGCAACGTTAGCCATAATGAACGCCATCACCAGTTGTTACGGAAAGCGCAGATGCGTTTTGTGCGTGCGTCTTTGGGTTGTCCTCCCCGCCACCGTGAGTAGACAACGCCCAGACAGGCTGTGCAGTTGAAACGTTCTGCGCGTATTTGCGCTAGCTTTATGACCGCATGGACCCAGCCAAGGCAGACTACTTTGACGCACGTGGTGTTGGTAACAACGTGTCGTATCTGCGCAGCTGTCCGGCACGGGTGACTCCGTTAACGCCGACATCACTGTGCCACGAACTGAGGAAGCATTGTGGGCAATGTACGAGCACTCCCAGACTGTCAAGAACGTTATGAAGGCCACGACAAGCAGGCGTAACTGTTCCCATCTCCTTGAAGGCTTCAACCTTAATTAGAAGGAAAAAAACAGACCGTTAACTCCTCCAATAATAATTGCACGCGCACTTGCTTCGCATTATCTAAGGCCAGGACTTTTTCACGGGCTCCAATAAACAATCTTCGCTTGCATAATAATATGGCGTTTAAACACTGTACATCAGCGCACAAAATAAGAGGAGGCCGAGAAGAGCTGTACTTTTACCCATGATCGCGCCTATATCGACATCCTCCTGGATGCTCAAACACCGCGTCTTGGTTTCTTAAGAGAGCTCAGGCCACCCCTCGTACGTGAAGAACGAAGGCTTACTATTGCGGTGTGCCTCGGCGATTGGGTCTTCACGAAAATAAAAACGAAAGGTTGGAAAAGGCAGGACAGTGATGAAACTGCTTGACATCCCCGATGGCCTGTATGTGTCTGAAAATTCTGCAGAGATACTTAAGAATGCTTACGTGAGGGAATTCGAAAGCATTACCGTCCCTGGGTGCAATGTTTACTCGCAATATGAATGCATGTAATAAGGTTCCTTTCTACGTGTTTGTGGGGGGGCGCTGCGTTCGCCGTGGTGAGCAGACGTGCTCATATCGGCTCCGTCGTTAATGCCCGCTTTGGCAGTGCTGATTAGTTTGGATTACGAAGATTTTATTACCACTGTGTTCGTGAAGGTATCCGCTATCATCCGATACCCGACTTTCCATTTAAGGTGCGTTTTTCATCGATTCATCGGACTTTTCCTGGTTCACCGCCAAGAGGAGACGCTAGGCCGAAGCGAACCCAGGGCTCGCTAGGCCTAGCCAGCTGCTCTTCTGCCACAACATGGAGGGTTCCGCCGCCGCTTTGACGCACGGTTCCCAGGTTTCCCAAATGTGCGTGCGAGTAGAAGGAGAAGAAATTACGCCCGAGGAATTCCGACGCTCGCCCGGATGGCTGCACATCGGCGGGCACACGAGCCGAACACGCCTGCAAGGAACGCAGGGTGAGTCGACTTCTCGTGCCGATACTCCGAGCTCTCGACAGAAGCCTAAATTCAACAAGAACGTTAGGAGCGCAGTTATTCGGGCGGCTCGCATGCCCGCCATGCCTGTAGAAGAAATTAAGATCGTCGTGCGGCCCCGCGATGGGCTCGATATTTTCAAGGCAGGAGCTGCATGCGTGGCTAATGCCATCATGGCGGCAGCGGGAATTGAGACGGCAGACCGAGCTGAGGATATGGCGTGTCCCAATACCCAGCAAAACATTATGGTGCTCAGCACTCCGAGCGAGGAACGAGCGGCGAAGTATGCTCGAATTCAAGCTATCAACGTCCGAGGCAAAATATACGAGGTGCGCGCGTACGGAACGACCGCCCACGACACAGTCAAGGGCGTGATCAGGGGCATAGCACTCGAGGACAGCGAAGCCGAAATAATGCAGCAGATTGTTACCAAGTACAACCCCCTCGCCGCGGGGGCGAAGCGTATCGGAAACACGACGACAGTAATCGTAGTGTTCAACGGTATCAAGGTTCCCAAGTATGTGCGTTACGGATCCACGCTCTACCCGTGCAGTCTCTACAGGAAGCAAATAGAAGTTTGCAAGGTATGCGGCAAGGTCGGCCACAGGCGCGACGTGTGCCCCACACCGGACGTTCGCGTTTGCCTTGCCTGCGGTGTTTCTAATCCAAGAGAGGGCCACAAGTGTGTCCCCAAGTGCAAGCTCTGCGGCGAAGAACACCCCACCGGGGACCGCCTCTGCAGAGCCAAATACAAGGTTCCATACGTCGTACGGCGACGGCGATGGAAACGCCGTAACGCCGAAGAAGAGCAAAAGCAAGCACTCGAATCAAGCTCGTTTCCATGCCTCGGACACTCCCGCTCGCGCAGTGCGTCCCGTAGTGGATCCCGCAGCGCGTCGCGCAGCGCGTCGCGCCATGCCTCACGCCACGCTTCCCGTCATGCCTCGCGCAGCGCATCCCGCGGCCGTGACTCATCTGACAGGAACAGCTTCGGCGTTCAGCAATCGCGCTCCCGTGACAGAGTCAGCTGGGCCGACGCCGCAAAGGGCGGAGTTAAAAGCAGCAGCGCTAGCTCCAGCAGCGCCACTAGTGGCCGAACCACGCCGAGCAGCTGGCAGGCGTGGATTACCAGCCCCTACTACAAGGAACTCGAACAACTCCGCGCAACCAACGCGACGCTGGTAGAAACCACGCGCCGGCTCGCCCAAGAACTAGCCGAGGCCAAGAAAGAACTCCAAGCACAGCGAGCCCAGCCAGCCACTGTCCCAGCTCAGTCATCCGAGACACGTACACCCGCCGTTATCACCGAGCAGAAAACCGACACGCCATCTCACCAAGGCACACAATCAATGGATACAACCCAAGACGAGCCCCAGCCATAGCAGACCACTGACCCAACCCCCAAGAAACGAGCACGCACCTCATCACGACAGTACAAGGACCTGACCCAATTGGAAACTCAGCTCGAAGCAAAAATCGAAGCGTTCGCCAACACCTACGCCAGCACGGCTGCCGTCACCGACCAACGCCTGGCGCGGCTGGAGGAGCTGATCACCACGTCCTTCTGCACCATACAAGAGCGTTTCGCCTTCATTGAACAGACCCTTAAGCCCATAGTACGCAGCCCCACCTTTGTGGCGCAATTCTCCAACCACCCATACCTTCAAGAAGAGACGCAAGCCCCAACTCCGACACAATCATGTCCCAGCCCCAAGCCACAATAGGATCGCTACCGGGCCTTACGGTCTGGCAGTGGAACTGCAACAGTTACAACAGCAAGAGAGCAGTGCTGCAACAACACATCACCACAGTAACCAAGAAACCCGACATCATCCTGCTGCAAGAAACGGCGACGGTGACCCCCACCCTCCCTGGGTATCGCGCTCATGTTAGCCCGGCGGAGGGACGGGGCGTCTGCACGTTCGTCCGCAAAGGGCTCACGTTCATCGAGCACCAACTCAAACACGGCCGCAGCAGGGTGGAATATACCTTCACCGAAATCATCCCAAACAAACAACGGAAAGGCAGCCTGTTCATCGCCAACATCTACAGTAACCCCAAGCACCAAACACAGAAATTCAAGACCCTACTACACACAGCCAGCACCCGAGCCAAAGACAACACGTTGCTGATCGGAGGGGACTTCAACGCCGCCCATCGAGCGTGGGGTTACGTGAAGGATACGGCCAAGGGACGGGACCTATTACAAGATATCCTGGACCACAACTGTGCCCTGATCACGGACCCCGCTCATCCCACCCGCATCGGCAACTCCGTAGCACGAGACACCACACCAGACCTTACGTTCATCAAGAACGACCACACGGGCAAAGTAACGTGGCACAACACCGGCGTCGACCTGGGCAGCGACCACTACATCCTCGAAATTACGATACCGAACCAATTCCGGGGCAACACCATTATGCACAAGTGGACGGACTGGGACGGCTTCCGTAAGGGACGTCCCACCACAGCACAAGACATCACAGACATCGAAACCTGGACGGAAGAGCTTTGCGATGCTGTGCACTCGGCCACCAAAACCATCGAAGCGGGCGAGGACGTCATCGCCATGGATAGCCGCCTGGCCCATCTGTTCGAGGCCAAACGTTCGATACAGGCGCGCTGGAAGCGGCAACGGTGGAATCGCAAATTGAGAAAGAAGGTAGCCGACTTAAACAGGGCCATTGAACACCACTGCAAAATCCTGTGCCGTCAGCAATGGAACGAAATCTGCAACCGAGCTGACAGGCAACTGCATCGCGGTTGCACCTGGAATCTATTTCGGCACCTCCTAAACGAAACCAAGACCAAGTCACACCAGCGCGACCGCCTCGCCCGCCTCCTGCACACCACCACACAACAACAAGGAAAAGACGCCGTTATCAAGAGCCTGGAAGCCAAGTATCTGCCGGACACGCCAACGGAAATCCACCCGCCGTACGGGGGGCTGCCCAACGCTACGAGTAGCGCTGCACGAGCTCAACACCCGCTCAGCAGCCGGCCCCGATCTCGTTACCAACAAGATGCTACGAAACCTCGACAATGCATCGATCGAGGCACTAACCCGTTACTCAAGCAAGCTCCCCGGACAGTGGAAAACGGCAAGAACAATCCTGATCCCGAAACCGGGCAAACCACCGGACATCGGCAACCTGCGTCCCATCTCGCTTACATCCTGCGTGGGCAAGGTGCTGGAGCACGTGGTGGCCAACCGGTGGCAGGAATACCTGGAGAAGGAAGGCCTCTATCCGGACACGATGATCGGCTTCCGACACAGACTCAGCACACAAGACGCCATGCTACAACTAAAACAAGAAATCATCGACAACAAGACACAAGACAGCAAAGTAATTCTGGGGCTCGATCTACAAAGCGCATTCGACAAAGTCAAACACTCAGTCATATTAGCACAAGTATCACGACTCAACATGGGGGTAACGAGCTACAATTACATCCAAGACTTCTTGACCAACCGCACGGTGGAACTGAACGCCGGAGACCTCAGACTCCCCGAACGCAAGCTCGGTAGCACGGGTACCCCGCAGGGTTCGGTCATCTCGCCGTTGCTCTTCAACCTCGTTATGATCGGGGTAGCGAGGGCAGTAGCGGGGACCGGCGTCCGGCATACGATCTACGCCGACGACATTACCCTGTGGGCGGCCGGCGGCACCGACGCCAGCATCGAGCAACAGCTACAAGCCGCGGTTACCGCCATCGAGCAGCACCTTGACGGCACCGGCCTAGTGTGCTCGCCCGCCAAATCCGAGCTGTTCGTCCTCACACCATTACGACCGGGACGGAAACGCGCTCCCCCTCGGGAGTGCGATCACATCAAGATCATGACCGCATCGGGGCAACGCATCCCCGAAGTTCCCAAGATCAGAGTCCTGGGCCTGCTGCTAAACAAGAGCGGCCGCAACGACGAGACCATCAACAAACTTACCACCAAGGCAATGGACGCCATCCGGCTCATACACCGAGTCTCGACACGACGGGCGGGCATGCGTGAAGACAGTCTCGTGCGCCTCGTCCAGTCGTTCGTGATCAGTCACATCGCCTACGTTGCGGCCTACCTCAACTGGCAGGTCACTGACAGGAACAAGATCAACACGCTGATCAGACGGGCTTACAAGACGGCGCTGGGCTTAACGGAGACCACGAGTACGGCTCGGCTCCTGCAGCTCGGCGTCCATAACACCCTAGAAGAAATAGCCGAGGCGCAGCTCACCGTGCAAATGGAGCGCCTCTCTACCACCAAGACGGGGCGCAGTATACTGACATCCCTGGGTTACAACCCCCGAACCCCCAGCCGGCAACCATGCGAGATCAGCGAGGAGGCGCGGGCTCACATCCATGTGGACCCCATCCCGAAGAACGTGCACCCCGAATACAACCAAGAACGGCGGCAGGCACGGGCCCAGGCCCTCATCGAGAAACACGCCCAAGACCCGCACGCCCGGTACGTGGACGCAGCGGAATACAAACGAGAAGGCTTCGCGGCAGTGGTCGTTGCGGCGGCTACCGGCACCACGACAACGGCAGCGAGCGTGCGGTGCACGGACGCCACAGACGCCGAGGAGGTTGCCATCGCTCTGGCGATCTCCGAGGCCGAGTGTCACACCGTGCTCAGTGACTCGAGGAACGCCGTGCGCAACTTTGCCAAGGGGCGAGTGAGCGCGCCGGCGGCCGCCATCATCGGCAAGCTCCAGCCCCAAGACCGCCGCAGCCCAATCCGTATCAAGTGGTTCCCGGCGCACGCGGGCGAGTGTGCATCCTCGCCGAACCACAACGAGACGGCCCATTCGGCGGCGCGAGCGCTTACCCTCCGCGCCCCCGAGAGTGACCGTTCCGTGTGGTGGTTCGAAACCAAGGACCGCGTAACCAGTTATGGCGAAGTTACCATGTGTTACCGCCTAGCTCGACGGACAATGCCGCCTCCCCACCCGGCACTCAGTCGGGAGGAGGCCGTCATCCTAAGACAGATACAGACCGGGTCACTCCTCGCCCCGGCAGTGCTACACGTACTTCACCCAGAACTCTATCCGAGCGATGTGTGCAATGTTTGTGCAGCTGGTCCGGTGGACCAATGGCACATCATGTGGGACTGTGCCAGGTTCCCTACCGAGGCTACCTCCAGGATATACCCGCCCGAACTTCAAAGTGCAGTGCAGTCTGCAGACAAGGACATACAACTATGGGCCGTCCAGCAGGCCCGGGGTGCGCTCGAAAAGCACAAGCCTCACGACCCACCACAAACGGGCCGAACGGGGGTAGTGCAGAGGAGGGCATAACCCCGGGTCGACGCTTGGCCAACGTCACGACGCGTCAAACCGTCGGTTGCCGGCATTTTCAATAAAGTTTTTCCTACCTACCTACCTACCTACCTACCTACCTACCTACCTACCTACCTACGTGTTTGTGTTTTCCCGCACACAGGGACGCGTTCATAAGACAGCCCCAGGAAATCTGCACGGCGCGCGGTAGCACAATTGTGATACTAAAGTCTGGGAAGGCATACAAT